>NW_026059735.1:0-37187 GCF_023721935.1 Panthera uncia | reverse complement strand
ATTGTGTGTACACACACACACACACACACACACACACACACACACACACACTGTTATCCACTCATCCATGGATGGACATTTGTTATTACCTCCTGACTATTGTGGTTATTAATGCAATAACAATGGGAGTGCAGATATCTCTTTGAGGTCCTTCTTTCAATTTTACTGGATAAAAAAAAAAAAAAAACAACAGATGTGGCATTGCTAGATCATATTCATTTATATTTCATTTATAATTTTTTTTAAATTTTTTAGCATTTATTTATTTTTGAGACAGAGAGAGACAGAGCATGAACAGGGGAGGGGCAGAGAGAGAGGGAGACACAGAATCTGAAGCAGGCTCCAGGCTCTGAGCTGTCAGCACAGAGCCCGATGCGGGGCTCAAACTCACGGACCGTGAAATCATGACCTGAGCTGAAGTCGGACGCTTAACCGACTGAGCCACCCAGGCGCCCGCATTTATAATTTTTTGATGAGACTCCATACCATTTTACATAGTTGTTGTACCATTTTACATTCCCATTAACAGTGTAGAAAGGTTCTGATTTTTCCAAATCCTCACTTGTTATTTTCTGGGTTTCCTTTTTGTTGTTTTTGTTGTTGTTTGTTTTTGTTTTGGGAGGAGTTGGTGGTGGCTATGCTAAGAGGTGTGAGGTGATATGTCATTGTAATTTTGATTTGCTTTTCCTGTTAATTAGTAATGTTGAGCATTTTTTCATATACTGATGTCCATTTGCATGTCTTTGGAGAAATGTCTATTCAAGTCCTTTGCCCATTTTTTAATTGGATTATTTGATATTTTTTGGTAACTGAGCTATATGAGTTCCTTATATATTTTGGATATTAACCTCTTATCAGATACATGGTTTGCAAATATTTTCTCCCATTCTGTAGATTACCTTTTCATTCTGTTGATTGTTTACTATGTAGAATTTTTTAGATTTGCTATAGTCCCACACTCTATTTATCCTTTTGTTGTCTCTTGTTTTGGTATTATATACAGGAAATCATTCCTAAGACTAATATTATGAAGCTCTTTTTTGTATTTCCCTTAGGAGTTTTATAATTTGAGGTCTTACCTTTAAGTTTTTAAAACATTTTTAGTTTATTTTTGTGTATATAAAATAGGGATCCAATTTCTTTCTTTTGTATGGCTTATCCAATTCAATCAACCCTATTTGTTTAAGGTAATATCTTTCCAACAATGTGGTTTCCCACCCTTGTCAAAGAGCATTTGACCATTTATTTGTGAGTTTATTTACGGACCCTCTATTCTGTTTCATTGCTCCATATGTTTGTCTTTATGATAGTACCATATTATTTTCATTATTATAGCTCCATAATATGTTTTGAAGTTAGAAATGTGAGGACTCCAGATTTGTTCTTTTTGCTCAAGGATTTTTGTGGCTGTTCAGGCTCTTTTGAGGTGCCATATAAATTTTAGGATAATTTTTTTCTATCTCTGTCTAATGTCATTTAGATTTTGATAGGGAGGGATTACATTGAATCTGTAATTCACTTCGGGTTGAATTAATATTTTGACAATATTAATTCTTACTATCCATGACTGTGAAATGCCTTTCCATATATTTTTGTCTTCTTTAACTTGTTTTAGCAATACTTTGTGGTTTTCAATGTATAAATCTTTGCTTATGTTTACTCCTAAGTAATTTATTATTTTTGTTCTATTGTAAAAGAGACTGCTTCCTTAACTTCCTTTTCAGATTGATCTTTGTTGGTATATAGAAACCCAAATGATTTTTATATGTTGATTTTGTATTCTGCAACTTGGCTGAATTTGCTTATTAGTTCTAACATTTTGTGCATGTGTAATCTGTAGGGTTTTCTATATGTAAAATTGTTATCTTTGAACAAAGAAAATTTTACCTTCTTTTTTTTCTTCCCTGACTGGATGCCTCTTATTTCCTTTTCTTATTTAATTGTTCTAACTAGGACATCCAATGCTATTTGAAATACAATTGGTGAGAGCTGGCATTCTTGTCTTGTTCCTTCTCTTAGAAGAAAGTTTGGGTTTTCCCTATTGGCTTTGATGTTAACACTGGGCTTTTTACTTATCCTCCTTATAGTGTCAAGGTAATTTCCTTCTATTAGTAAGTTGACTGTTTTTAATATAAAAGGGTGTTGAATTTTGTCAGATGCTTTTTCTACACCTATTGAGATGATCTTGTGACTTTTTTCCTTCTATTAATACAATATGTCATAATGATGGATTTTTTTGTAGGTTAAATGGTTATTGTAGCTCATGAATAAATCATACTTGGTCATAATTTATGATATCTTTAATGTGCTATTTGATTTGTTTTGCTAGTATTTTGTTGAGGTTTTTTTCATCTGTTTTTATGAGGGATATTGGGCTTTAGTGTTTTTTGTTTTTGTTTTTCTTGCAGTGTCTTCATGAGGCTTTACTATCACAATAATGCTGACCTCATAAAATGAGTTTGGAAGTGTTTTCTTCAATTATTTGGAAGAAGTTGAGGATTGCCATTAAGTTTCTTTTAAGTTATTGATAGAATTCTCCATTACAGCCATCTAGGCTTTTCTTTGGAGGTTTTTCATCACTGATGCAAACTCCTTCCTAGTTATTGATTTATTCAGATTTTCTATTATTTCCATGATTTATTTTTGGTAGGATATGTGTTTCTAGGAATCAATTTCTTTAGGTTATTTTGTTGGTGTATAATTTTTCATATTGCTATCTTATGATTCGTTTTTATTTATGTGGCATCAGTTGCAGGGCATCCTTTCACTTTTGAGTTTGAGTCTCTTTTTTTCCTCCTAGTTAGTTAACTAAGGGTGTGTCTTTGTTTTCATCTTTTCAAATAACCAACTCTTACTTTTCCTCTCATTATTTTTCTATTTTCTATTTTATTTGCTTCTGCTCTAATCTTTTGTTTCCTTCCTTCTCCTAACTTTCAGCTTAGTCTGTTCTTTCTTTTATTTCCTTGAAGGTATAAAGTTAGGTTTGTTTTTGTTTTTGT
This sequence comes from Panthera uncia, assembly GCF_023721935.1. Classification (NCBI taxonomy): domain Eukaryota; kingdom Metazoa; phylum Chordata; class Mammalia; order Carnivora; family Felidae; genus Panthera; species Panthera uncia. Next base: position 34,188 of record NW_026059735.1, on the reverse strand, counting down.
TTTTTTTGAGAGCTCCCTTCTTTTTAAATTCAGGCATTTATCATTATAAACTTCTCATTTACTACTGCTTTTAGTTCATTAGTTTTAGTGTTGTATTTACATTTTCATTTATGTCAAGGTATTTTTCTAAGAAATTAAAAAAAAAACCTTCTTTTTTCCCTTTGGATTTCTTTTTTGACCCATTGATTGTTCAGAAATGTATTGTTTAATTTCCTCATGTGAATTTTCCAGTTTTTCTTTTGGTGTTGATTCCTATTTTCATTCTGTGTCGTCTGAAAATATATTTGACATGATTTTAACATTCATAATTAGAGACTTGTTTTGTGACTACATATATGATATATCATGGAAAATGTGTACAATAGAGAAGAATGTGTGCTCTGCTGCTGGTAAGTGGAATTGGGTCCACTCAGTCTATAGTGTTGCTCAAGTTTTGTTTTCTTGCTGATCTTCTGTCTGGTTGTTCTGTAAACAATTGAAAGTAGCATACTGAAATATCCTATTAATTTTTTGTTGTATCTCCATTCAATTATGTCAATGTTTTTGATAATAGGGGCATATATACTTATAGTTGTTTCATCTTCCTGGTGGATTGACCTTATTATAATGATACAGTGTCCATTTTTGTGTCTTGTGAGAGTTTTTTTTTTTTTTAATTTTTTTTTCAACGTTTTTTATTTATTTTTGGGACAGAGAGAGACAGAGCATGAACGGGGGAGGGGCAGAGAGAGAGGGAGACACAGAATCGGAAACAGGCTCCAGGCTCCGAGCCGTCAGCCCAGAGCCTGACGCGGGGCTCGAACTCACGGACTGCGAGATCGTGACCTGGCTGAAGTCGGACGCTTAACTGACTGCGCCACCCAGGCGCCCCAAGAGAGTTTTTAACTAAAATTCCCTTTCGTTCTATATAAGTACAGTGAAACCTGTTCTCCTTTGGTTAAAATTTTCATGAAATATCTTTTTACATTCTTTCTATTTCAGCTTTTGTGGGTTTTCAAATCTAAAGTGAGTCCTTTGTAGATAACATATGGTTGGATCTTGAGTTTATCATCCATTCAGCCACTGTCTTTTAACTGGGTAACTTAATACATTATATTTAAAATAATCACTGGGCACGCCTGGGTGGCTCAGTCATTTGAGGGCCTGACTGTTGGTTTTGGCTCAGGTCATGATCTCAGGGTTAATGGGTTTGAACCCCAAGTCAACCTCTGTGACGGGCTCCTCCCTGATAGCACAGGGACTGCTTGCGATTCTCTCTCTCTGCCCCTCCCCTGCTCATGCATGCCTGTTGCACATGCACAGACTTCCTCTCTCTCAGAATGAATGAAATAAATGTATGTTCCAGTCTTCTCTTTGCCTCCCTGGAGAATTGGTAGTTGGCAGTTTCTTTCTGATTATACCTGGCCGAGGGGCTCTGAGATGTAAGCACCATAAATTGTCCTACCAGCTTTGATGCACCTGGTTTTGTGCTCACTTGGGGTACAGAAGCCTCTTAGCTGATTTCTGAATTTCCCATTTTGGGAATTGGTCCATGTATTATTGAATGGGCATCTTGTTGGGTGAAGAAGAGCATGGGGCTTCTATTCCACTGCTTAACAATGTCACATTCTGATTAGGAATGATATTTTTCTGGATTTTTTATTCTTACTTTTATATCAAGAAATGCTATCAAGATTGTTTTTAATAAGCTGTGTAGAATATATTATTTCATATTACTTTCTCTGTTCAGAGTGTAGGTTAATATTCATGCATCTTTTTTGGTACTTTAACCTGCAAAAGAAGAGGTTTAGCCAATCAAACTTAAGAACAATAGAAGGTGACTTTAGTTGAAAAAGAAAATACTTTAGTTTACAGATGTAATCTGATTTTAAATAGTCCAACTTTTTATTCTTATGTAGAAAGAAATAATAGCCATAATAGAAACATTTACAAATTTGTTCATTCTGTTTCATGATTGAAAAAGAAATGAAATTGGCTTAAATTTAATGATCATATTGCCATCTGGCATTTGCAATTTTGTAATCTCCACAAATGCTATAGGATGTGGGAGGCAAGAACAAGAAAAACTGAAACTAGATACATAGAATTCAAATATAACATGGCATAGAATCTTAAGTATATAATTACTGTAATAAGGACAATCCCACAATTTAATTATCAGAGAAATTGATTTTTAACATTTGAAATGTGTGTTTCATAAGATTTTATGCTCTTTGTGCTTCAAAAGATAAGTTGTTAAATGTGTCTTAGTGAAAAGAAATACAGATGCCTCTTACACGTAATGTGTTTTTTCCACTGTGGGACAGCTGCAACTGTGGTCAAGGAAACAAGGATAGTGATTCACTTGCTTCTTTTTTTATGTTAAATGAATATTGTTTCTAAATATGTAATGATGAAGAGTAAATATTCTAGCATTGAGGGTAAAGTGAGGATTGGGAATGGTGTTTATTTTAGAAAAGAAGAGAAATTAGCTCTGAGATAAGCAAGCTTCCTGCCCCACTTGTGAAATACATGAATACATGAAATACAGATCATATGCTTCCTATTAGTCTTCAGTCACCATTCAAGTTGATTATTCAAATTTCTCAGTACCTTGCATGTACTAACCCATCAATAGTTTGAGTGATTAAAACATCTTGAAACCTAGTACTCCTGCTGACTCCATGAAACTAACTCCCAGGTATTGGTGTCAATCATGACCTTGGCACGAAGCAGAGGAACATACAGAGTTTACATATGACATTTCAGTGAAGGAACTGTTCACAGAAGTCTGATCAGGGTAAGGGAATCTATACAGATGGGGAAGCACCTAGTGATTAACAATAGTGAAAAGCCCTTAATATTCCAAAAAGGCAAGAGGAACTAAAAGCTGAGTTCATGCAACAGGAGCCATACAACAGAAGTTCTGTGGTTCCATAATTTATCTTTTGATGAGACAGTGTTTACATCTTTCATGACTGATCCAGAAAAGAGCAAGTGGTTGAACAATGAATAGCATACCATAGGAAGGCACAGAAACTAGGGGATTGAGGGAGAGGTGGCGGTGGGGGGGGGGTGGTCTTAGATAGGAAGAACATGATAAAAGGGGAGAGAGAAGGTTATCGGGCCAGTCTCACTAAACTGGTTCTATTTTCTCAGGTGGAAGAGTAGCAAATGAGTTAGATGTTTGGAAATGAGGAGGAGGAGGAAGACGGAGAGGGGCATCATAGTGACAATAATGTTTTTCATTATGGCTAACTATATGCCAGGTGCCATTAATACTATCACAAATATATATTATAAGGTTATCAATATCATCATTTTGCAAAAAAAAAAAAAAAACTGAGAGGTAGAGAGTTTAAACATTTTTTCCCACATTACCTATGTGGCAAAGCCATAGTTGGCTCATATGTGTCTAACAGGGCACATTGTCAACAGCTCTGTTTTGCTGCATAGTTTTCAAGTAACTATAGCACTGAGGGAAAGAACAATTTGACTAGAAAATGAAGCAAGGTTGTCTTGCCATATTAAGGACTATATGATAGTGATGACCATGAATTTAATGTACTGACATACCTAGCTCTGAAATTTGTGTCATATGAATCATAACTGCCTGTATGTAGGCAGAGAAAATGTCAGGAAGTTTAAAGAGAAGGTAAGAATGACCAGTGAGGGATGGCTATTGACATCAGGAGGACACAGCAATCTCTGACAATTGGTATTATTTATCTTTGATCCTAAGCCATAGCTACTATTTTTGAAGAGCTAAAGAGGCCAGAAACTCTATTACAGGAGGAAAAAAAAATTCCATCTTTTATAATCCCACCATAAAGAGAGCTTGAAGCCTTTAAATTAAAAAAAAAAATATATATATATGGATAAGTTCTGTGCTTCTGAAAAAGGGCCTCAGTTCCAAATAAAATTCATTCTGACTATATCAGCCGCTTCATTTATATATGGGGATTCACCAATGTATTCACCAAGTTTATAGATAAGGTTTATAAACAGAGACCTCAAAAGCATCCCTTTACCTGGTTTGTGTTGTCAAAACTTACATTTTAGCAAAATGAGAGCTCTTCCTTATTACCATGAGTGATATGCCAAGAAGTTAACAATGCAATTTTTTAGAAATGCATCAAAACCTTATATTTTGATATAAACATCATAATCTTAAACTTTCTTATAATTTTCAGTTTTTAATTGTGTATACACCATGCCAACTGACTGTGTATTAAAGCTGTGTGCAACAAATTGAAGATCTTTGTTTCTAGGTACAAAGTTACTTAGCAAAATAAGTAATCTCCCACCCCGTTAGAGAAACTAATCACTTCTTTGAAAGCTTAAAATAGCATAATCTACTGATTTATATTGTGTTTTATTGGCTTCCTGCTAAACAAGGTAACTTGTCAATAAACAGTTTTAATGAGAAGCTAGTCAAAATGAAGTAATATCTGTTTGCCAATGTCATCAATGTTTAAAGGCTAATGAGAAATCTTGAGAGGTAATCTTTACATATCATGGGAAAAGAAAGAGAGGTATGCATCTATAAAGCTGCTGTAGGAAAATTATTTGAAGGGTATGTGGCTTCTAATCTCTACAAAGCAATGGTATGAAGCAGGAACGATGAAACTTTTTCTGAAAAGGGACACATGATGCATATTTTTGGCCCTGTAGGCCATATATAGTCTTCTGTAGTAGGTATTTTATCATTGCAGCATCAAAGCAGCCATAGATGATACTTGGACAAATGGGTGTAGCGTGATTCAATAAACTGTTTTTTTTTTTAATTTGTTTGTTTGTTTTGCTAAAACATATGGCCAGTGGATTGGGTCCATAAGTCATAGTTTGCCCAGCCCTATTATCAAATCAAATATGTTAAGTTGTTGCATATTAAGGTGATGATGCAGTGTTTAAAAGACATTGTAAAAAGCAAAGTGAGGCTTTCACTTTAAAGAATTTTTTACAGTACTATTTAATACATATATGTGAATAAGCAAGTTGATTATAACAGAGTGATTTCCACTTATCCTTGATTCAATCAAGAGTAAAATTCATTATTTTAAAGATATTATCTAATTAAAAGACAGGGTGGGATGATAAGAGCCTAAGATAAAGCATGTCAAAGGGGATCCAGAAGAAGGGCCAAATGAAAGAATTAGATTATACACAATTTAGTGATGAAATGGTTTGGTTATGCCAGTTACAGTGTTTTGATGGTGTATTTATTAATACTTCGGTACATACTAAATTGTTTTAAAATTGCTGTTGTATAATACATTTCAGTTTGACAAGGGTGAGGCACCCTCCCCCCTGCTTATTGCCATTGAATATGTTTCCTTCAATTTTTTTCTTCAAATTTAGTGATGAGATTCTGCAAACAAATGTTTAATTCATATCTATTTACCAAGTCATTAAACTAGCATGTATTGTGTTATTGTCATTTAGGAGATAATGTTCTGGATGCTAGAAATACAGCAGTGGAAAAGGCAATAAATCCTTGGTCTCAAGGAACTTGCAATCAACAAATAGGAAAGTGGATGAATAGGAATTTCAGAGAGAAATAAATGGTAAGGCAATTCAAGAGTGATATTGTTAACAGTGATTCAAGAAGGTGGTGATAAGAAAAAGGCTTAAACTACATTTGATTTGGTGGTTCCAGAATGCCTCTCTGAAAAGAGACATCATTGAGTTAAGATCTGAATTATAAAAAAATATCACAGTGTTGCTGAAATCTAGACCCAGAGCTTTCCAGGCAGGGGAAATGGCAAGTGAAAAGTGTCTTTTCTGGGAATGAACATAAATGTGTTCCAAGAATAGAAAGAAAGTTACAGGTGAAGCGTAATGAGCTAGTAAGAGAATGGGATGCATTCAGGTGAGAGCATTGGTAAAGGAATAGATCATATAAGTTTTGTAAACCAGAATGAAGAATCTAGATTGTATTTAAATGTAATGGAAGCATTTGAGGATTTTTAATGGAATAGTCAGATAATACATTTCATGTTTTACGAAAAGCACTCTGGCTGCTATGGGGAGAGTGTAATGTAAAAGGGCAAAAAAGGTGAAACAATGGATTAGGAGGTATGGCAATAGCCCAAACAAGAGATTGATTGTATGAGTTAGCCTTTTTATGATTCTTTACATTACCAGAAGGTGTAACTTTTTTCCCTATTATTTCTATGTATTTTAAGAATATTTCTCCCATATCTTTCTTAGCTTAATGAAATGAGCTAAAAAAACAAGAAGAACTTCTTTTATCTAGGATTCCAGAAGAAAATGGCTATGGAATGCTGAGATTGCTTTATTTTCATGGTTTCTACATTAAGTATGAACCACCAACTCTTTTAGAACATTTTAATACATCAGTGAGAATCAAAATTTTAAATTTTCTAAATATTCAATTTATTAAGCATCCATAGAAGGCAATGAAGAACATATTATTAAAACTATCATTATTAACAACCTCAATTTATAGAGCATTTGCTATGTGGCAGGAATTTTGATAGAACTTTAACTAAACTAACTCATTTAATTACTACCCTAGCTATGAAAAATATATATAACTATGTAAAGCATATATAACTATGTAAAGTATACATAATTAACACCATCTTAAAATTGAGAAAACTAAGACAGAAATAAATTATGAATCTTGCTAAGAACACAGCAAATAAGAATTGAGGGTAGGAAATAGCAAATGTGTTTATAGATGTTATGAGAATGGTGTTTGACAGTCTATTATATTGTTTCCAGAGGTTATTTCTTGTTTTTTTCTGAATGCATACACATAATTTGTCTTTTTCTTTTTCTCTTTCTTTCTTTCTTTCTCTTCTTTCTTTCTTTCTTTCTTTCTTTTCTTTGGCTTTGGCATAATAGAATACTAATTATATAAAAATGACATAAAAGAGTTAGTTTTAACAAAACATGAATCTGCACCACAGTCCCATGTGAAAAGACGGTTTGGATTATTAAGTTAAAATACATCCAAAAATATGCCCCGGGAAGTAAAATTCTACGGAATGACAAATTAGAACTCCCTTTGGAAACTGAAACAAAAATATTACCATATTTTAAATTGGGAAACATCAGGTACAGGAAAGAATACCATCACAAACAACTGGGAGTGTATATGATTGATGAAGAAATGGCCTACATTATATTACGAGTATTATTTGTATCTTGGGAATAGAAAGTGTGTAGAATTTATCCATACTTACTTGTTTGGAGACTGTTTACCATAGTTATCAAGTGTATAACTAGGATTACAGTGGTTAAAGAGCAGAGACTCCAGAGTTTTGTATAAAACAAAAGATTCAGAGAATCTTTATACAAATAATGGAGTGTAAAATGAAACACACACACACACACACACACACACACACACACAACTAGGAATTGCTCACTAGAAGATACTATACATTTTAAAAACTATTTGTTAGAAAATAGCATAAATACCAATAATTCCTTGATATAATATAAATGATAGTTAAGTAGCATATATTGAATATTTAGTATGTCAGGCATTATGGTAAGCACTCAACATTTCTACTTCCTTTAATCCTCATGAAAACATAGTGCCATTTTAAAGGAAATAACCTCATTGTATTGTTGAAGTAAGTGTAGTTTACCATGGATTATTGGCTGTTTCTTGAGGAGCCACAGCTATTATGAAACAAATCCTGAATCTGAAACTCAGCTATTATCCTCAGGGACTTCCAAGCCAGTTTAAAGGTAAATGAAGAAGGGGAGTATACTTGTCTGTGCTAAGGGCTTTAAAAACCTGCGGGATGTAAGGGCATCCACCAGCACAAATAAAATTTCTTCCTTATCTTCTGCTTCTCATACCTTAATTTCTGCCTATAGATTTTAGATACTTGGCTTTAAGCCATTGTGACTTGTGTGTCTAATTATAATTAAAGTATAACCATAGAGCTATCAGATGAAGTTATTTTTTATTGTTTACCCCTTTTTGTAGAAAATAATAAATAAAACTGATGGCTAAAGTCACAGTCCTGAAGGAGGGAATAGGATAGGTTTGATTACAGTAAGGGTTAGCCTAGAGTATGAGGAGCTCATTTTTTGGTGGGAAGAACACAGAGCAGTCATGATACACCTTATCACATACCTTGAGCTACCTATTGGGATAAGAAGAACACTGAAAACTGAAGGGAGAAAACAAACACAGATCTTCTTAACTTCAATATTTTGCCTACTATATAGGGTGACCAAATACCCTCGTTTGTGTAAGTTATGGACCTGCTGTTATATTATAATTATGAGATTCCATGTTTAATCTTTCTGAAACATATTACTTGAACAACAAGTTATCCTTCTACCTATTCACTCATGAGTAAACGGAGGGTAAATAACTTGTCTATGGTCAAATAACTTTTGAAGAGTGATGCTTCATACTGAACCAAGAAAATCTGTCTCTGCCCATTATCCTCTCTAGCATGTTTGTGGTACATATTAGGTGTTTATTCGTGCTGCTTTCTCCTCCTCCTCCTCCTCCTCCTCCTCCTCCTCCTCCTCCTCCTTCTTCTTTTGTCAAAGTAATTTTTTATTCCTTCCAAACTCCTCTCAATGTTCTTCAGAAATTCTTTTCTTATACTTTCCATAATTATGTTTGTTTCACTCAGGTGGCATGCTAAAATATTCACAGCTTGAAAAATGCACTGTGTGAAATTGTCCATGGCTTTTAAACCCAAGATTTGATTTTCTTCTTTCTTTCTACTGCCTTCATTTCTGCAGCACTTCATGAATCCTTAGAAACCAGTTATATCTCAGTCTGCCCTTTCTTCTGGTAGACAAGCTATGCTTTCAGCCATAACATTTGAGACTGAACTTTTGGTAAAGGTGACTATTCTCTGGTCCTTCTGTTGTTATCAGTTTTATATATACTTTTTAATTGAAATACATAAAAAAACATGATTTCATCTACTCATCATGTATCTGTGTGGGCTCAGCTTGCTTTTAGATCAGGATTCACATCATGGCAGATACATTTAAAAACTTTTTGTGCACTTTGACCAATCAGCTAGAATGGTTTTCCTGATGTGCCCCCTGTAGGTGTGAGTCTGACATAAGATATTTCCAGTGAGATTTGTTATTGGCTACTTCTTCCTTTGTTTATCTTCTGCTCCTACTCCTTGACTACTCTTAGTTTTGTGAATACTCTTCCTGTTTACTAAATAGAGATAAAGCCTGATGACATTCTATTATTTTTCTATGGTGTCTCATGAGATATTTTGCAAATTCATGGCTTTACCAATCACATCTAAGAGTATGACTCCTGTGTCTTATAGATTTAGAATTATTTTTTTCTACTGAGGACTATATCTAAATGTCTAGCTGTTCTTTAGACACCTGGACATAGACATGTTCTCAAAAAGACCAACATGAAACTTTTAAAGACTCTAAGAACTATAAATAATATACTTTCCCAGCATGTAATTTATAAATAATACTAAACTATACCATACATGTAAGGCAATAAGAAAAATTGTGATTGTCCCCATATGGTGACTATTTTGCTGCTTCAATAAGCTATCAAAAATTCTTCCAATTTTTAAAGTTTTCTTCTTATATTTTGGTGGCCCTCTCTCACTAAACCCTAATCATTTGTACAGGAATTTGTTTTCCTGTACACCCTATTTTGGGTTTTGTACTTTCATGACCCTACCTATCTAGAAGAAAAATCTTGGTTTTGTTTATCTTTCTCATTTTTTAAAAATGACAAACATCCTATGTTTGTTTCATCTTTCCTTTTATTTCCTTTCTGTAATACTGTTGAATATTCAAAATAGTGCTAACAGATGTTAAAGATAAACCCCAAATTCTTAGTACTTGAAACAATAAAAAAAATATCATTCCCTAACTGAAACTCTAAAATGGATTCTGCTAATTAGTGACAGGAAGCAGAACATGTAGTTATTAATACACTCATTCTCAGCCATGCTGCCATCTTTGATGTTAGGCTTCCAGTATCACCCTGGATATGGATATAGAGCAGGAAGATGGAACAAGTCAAAGATGAAAAATCTATTTCTTAAGAAGAAATTTTATGTACAAACCATTCTACAAATGACTAAAATAAAATAAGCATTTAATTCCAACTTTATAACTATCTAACAATGAAAAATAAATTTCCAGAATTCTTTGTTTTTAATCCAACATCTATGTTCCCTTTTTGGGGGGGGAGAAAATATTGCACTGCAAGGCTGATTTGTTTTTCAGTAAGAAAAAAAATATTAAAATAGCCTTAATATGATGTGGGAGTCAGACTTTAGCCGATGCAAGATCAAACATTGCCCTAGAGATGAACCATTTTATAAAGCCACAGTGGATTTCCCTCTTCATCAAATCTGAAGGGAAGGTAAACCTTTTCCAGAAATTCACTGATGAATTTAATAAACTGTTCAGAATTTTGTCTCATATAATTGCACAGTTATATATGTGTCCCAAGAATTTTCTTATCTCTTTCATTTTCTGAATCTTAATTTTAAAGGAGTTTCATCAGTTTGGTCCAACTTTGTGACCAGGAGAGAAGTAAAATAGGTTTGGTGAGCTGTAGCCAAGTTTCTTCACTACTGCCTTATTTCTGGTGCTTGTTAACTTTTGCCTTTTAAGTAATGTCCTTTTTGCCTATCCTACCTTTCACTGTGCCTCTATTCACCATTACTTACAGGGAGATCCTATAATTTAACTAGGAATTAAAGGTCTTTATAAGTTTGCCTGGTAGACATAATTCACATTTTATGGGTTTAATTCCCACTTTTATTTGTTTTGTATTCAAGTCTGTCACCAAACTACACTCAATTATTTCTTGTTCATACACAAACTTTACCATTTTCCTTCATTTTCTTATATAATGCTAATATTACATGGAAGACGTGGTACAAATGACATTTCTCTTATGAAATCATTCTTGTTTCCAAATAGAATTTGCCTTACCCTTTTTTATTCTCTGATAGCAATTTATTTGCAGGTCAGTTATAGAAATATAGTACACACTGCAATTCCTTTCTCTTCCACTGAAGTGTAAACTTCATGATGGCAAAGGGAATGCCTTTTTGAAAACTGTGTTATTATTAGTTTTAAGAGTCCAAATAAGTATTTATTATAGCAAGCTAAATAGGAAGACACATTGTAAATGATAAAGTGCTACAAAAATATTTAAACATCTTAACATAACCTTGTAATTAAAATATTTACTTTTTAAAAGGTTGTATAACTTCATTAAGCCTCAATTCCCTCATTTTGAATATAACAAGGACCATTATCTCTAAGGGGTGTAGTAGAAAACAAAACAAAAACAAAAACACTAAACGCCTAAAAAAACCTGTAAGTGCTTTTGATAGAGCCTTGGGAAAAGCTCTCAAAAGATGTCAGTTGTACTAATCATTTAATATTTTACTATCGATATAAGTGTAACTCTTGGGAGTAGAGATACATTTCCTAGATCTGGAACAGGATCTAATCATTTCCTTGGTAAGACAGACAATTTTTCCATTTTAAGCCCATTCAGAATACATTTGAAGGGTATTTAGGAGCTTCAACAAAACATCAAATAAACGACTACCCACTTACAGAATGTGTGTCCTTTTGAGCATTTAGCATTTATGCTCTATGGACTGTATTTACTGTCAGCTTGTTTCAAGATGCAATTCATGTTATTAAATATCTCCTCCACCCTCATCATTATCATTGTAATTATCATCACTCTAGTGCTTAATAGTAGAGAATTAAAGCAATTAGACCAAAGCAGTGTGTTACATACAAAGCAATAAATAGGGGCACTGTGAGTCCTGATGTTCTTTCTTGTTGACTCTTGAGTTCTGAAACACAATTAAAAGTTTACAAAGCTTCACACGTAAAAACAATTAATATCAAAAATCAAGGTAACTGCAATATCACAAAATCAAGATGTCAATTTTCTATAAACATTGTTTATTTTTGTTACTTCATTCTGTATTCCACCATAATAGGTAATTGAAATACACATAAATACATACATACACACATACATACATATATGAATGTGAGTCTGAATACATCCCTCAACCTTAAAAGAAAACACCCTTCTTTTTCCAAATTTGAAATTCAGGATGTAAATACACATATACATACACACATATACATACATATATCTTTACATATATATATAAAATCTGCCTGTAGATGTTCAATTGTTTGAAATCTCTCTATGGAAAAATTCCATAAAGGTACAGAGAGTTAGGTAAGTTAAAAATTAAAGTAGAGGGAAAAAAAGCCATGGACGACTTTCCCATTCCTTAGTTATGACTATGTGCTATCTCTCTGAACTACCGTCTCTTCATATTTCCTTCATTTAAGGCTTTGGAGAAAAAAAAAAGAGAAAAAACAGAAAAGTTCAAAAGAAACGGTAACAGATGAGATGATAAGCAAAAAAATGGAAAATAGTTTTAAGATTATGGATGACTATTTAAAACAGAAGATCAGATAGTTAACCAAAAGAATAATATTTCAGGAATAATATTTCATAATTATCACTGTCCACACATAGGCCTAACTGTGACCTGCAGTTTTGTAGGACTCCTAGCTTAAAATGTTTCCACCCTGGGGTTCATGCTTTGCTGGAAACATCTTAAAATTCTGAAATTTTTAACCAGAGACTTTACATTTTCTTTTTGCAGTTTATATTTTCTTTTTGCAAATTTCCTGCAAATTTTGTAGACAGTCTTGTCCCCCATTATAGAGACACTTATTTGTGTGGTTGGCCAATTCATAAAAAATTCCTCAAAATCTCTGAACAGCCTTCATGTTCAAGGAGGGGGTCCCCAAAGCCCTTATATGCTATGAAATTTGAACTTTTTGTCTACAGTAATTAATGATAATAATTAACTTGTATGCATTATCTAATTAGAAAAAAAAAGGAAATATTTTTTTTGTTTTGTTTTCCAGTAATGGAACAGAGAGCACAGAATAATGAATTAGCAAAAAATGTTTATAAGAAAAATCCTGTGATCGTTGCATTAGTAATTTAAAAAAAAAAAGTAGCTGAGAAGATGGTGAAATATTTTCCATGGTATATGAATTCAGGGAAGTGAGCATTTCTAGTTCTCATCATAACCTTTTATCTCTAGCAGCTCAGGTAGTTCTAAAAAATTCTGAGAACAGTATAGTCACACCAGTAGTAACTTCTTCAACAACCTAGTAAGTTTTGTGTCATTTTGTTTTTTAATTTTAATGGAAATCCAAGTTCACAACCTTGATCACTGAGATCACCACAGGCAGAGACTAAAGTGGGATACCTGGTCTTAAATTTTGACACTTTATTATTATTTTTTCCTTCAGAGCATTTTGAGTGTCTGAATGTTACCCAGTTTGATTTCAGAAAGCTTATGGATACCAAATAGCACTTTTGCACAATAGATGCTATGTGTTAAAAACCAAGTTTGCTTTATTTTTTAATCCTCAAAAGAACATTGAAAACCTACTGACTATATGTTGGATGTGACAGAGGAAAAAAATAGTTATTTATAAGATTTGCTTTCTTCTTTAAAAGACAAATCTGAAAGCATATTTTCAAATTTCTCAGCAGATTGATGACTGTGAGGCTATAAATTAGGGAAGTCAAGACAGATTGAAATTATCTACAAAAACATTAGGACATTGATGGACCAAGAGTGAAAGGAATTGCAGCCAGATGGGCTGGAAAAAAGAGGAAAATATCTCTGGTGGTTTGAAATATTTAGTCCCTGGTCTATCAGTCTTGGACAAGCATATTTTAATTTGGACAAATGCATGTGTGGAAGTTTCCTTGACTTATTCTTTTTATAATTTCTTTTCAAGACAAATAGTGCTATCCTGTAGTATACCATACACTTAGTGAGTTGGTCCCTGGTGCTATTTTGCATTTCTCAGTGTGTGGTCTTAAATCATTCCCTTTGGTGTTCTACTTTTGTGAAGAATAGCTTTATTTTTTTTTCCTCCTTTTATTGAGCATTTCTTGACTCATTTCAATGAACAGCACTTACAAAAACAGAATTGAGCGGCCTTTCTCATGGACTCTCACCTGGTACAGAGATGTTGCTATAACGTCCCTTTTGACAACCCAGTACTACTGAGTTCAGAACCTTTGACACTTTTTATAGAATTTCTGGTATCTATCAGTTGTAAGAAAAACTGAATTCAAGCCTACAGTGACAAGTCTAAAGCTAAGAAGTCACTACCTCGAAGTCAGGAAAATAAGCTTTCTCCAAGAGTAAATAAAATCATGATCTATCAATCATTAGGAAAAACTTTGGGTTTTCAAAAAATAATATTCAAATCTAAGAATTGCAGTTTCCTCTCACAAAGGATGTCATATATAAAATCATATTTATTCTAAGTTATAAAATAAGCCAATCACTGAAATTCATATCTATGTGTAACTGTGACAGAAGGAAAAGAAAAAAATAACACAGAGTGACACACAACTCATAAACTGTTTCTAGCTGGAAGAATTTTCATACTGCTTTTTAATAGGAAATTCCACATTATAAAGAAATTATTTTGAGAACTAATAAGAATGAAGAAGATAAAGTAAAATGGCTGTTCTGTAAATTTATGATTAACCTATAATTATTTTAGTGGAATACCAAAAACAAAAATAAATAGAAATATTTATAATCATCTTGTGACTTTAAGACCAATGAAATATATTTTTCTTGAGTGTGAGGAACTGTCAGATGTCTATGGCTGAAAATGAAGATGAGAGCTCTGTTGACCTCAAAGGGAAGGAGGAAGATACTGTCCTGTCTTTGCTGCTGTACGTTATCTTTCTAATCCTTACAGAAGAGATTAAGAAGGTGGGAGTGGGGGTTCTTTGACTTTACTAAAGCATTAAAGATGCCAGTAGTTGGTTACTCCCTAGCAAGATGTTTAGAATAAGGGGTGAGGGAATGTTAAATTCACCACTCTTTAGCTACCTCAAAAAACTGACTCTGCTCACCTGTCTCTCATATACAGTGCTGAGCATAAATAGATCTTGGAATGGGAAGGACAATTTAACAGTGCAGTTCAACACTGGGTTGCTTTATATCTAGAAGATTCATGCAATTAAGTTAGATTTAAAAATTGGACTGCTCCAGAATCAGTTTAAAGATTAGGGATATAGCAATGCAGTGGGATCTGGCTGAAGTTGGTATTTATGTAGAATTAAATGGCTCTCCAAATGTAATTTCCTTAACAGCACTGGCATCCTAAGTGAGCATATCACAGTTAGTGTTTGGAAAAACTTTTGGTGGCAATTTTATCTTCATTGTTAACTTATACTTGTAGATTCACTTTTTTTGAAGTTATTTAATGACACTGTTTTCTGTACATGTAAGCTGTGCCGTATCTGGATGTGCTTGATCTATTCTTTGTTCTTCCTTCACTCTGCTCTATGTAACAGGAGTGTTATCTCTGTATTTCCCAGGCAACCTAATCGTTGTTTTTGTTGGTTTGACACACACCTCGTACCTTCCTCTTTGCATTGAGCAGTGTCCAGCATCTTCAACACTTTCAGGATTTGTTCACATGGTTGTAGATATGTGTTTAACATTGAACTATGGCTGGAGTTAAACCTCGTCTTCATCTTATCCCTCCTAATTGGGATTGGTAGTGGCTTTCTGTTGTTTAATTTTCAGCTTCTCTATCATCTATGTAAAGTAATTAAAAGTCTTCTTGTCAAAAATACTTGAAGTGGTTTCTACCTTTTTTTGGTAGTCTTGAGTGATTTAAAATGTAGCTACAGTCTTATGATTTACTTAACGAGGCTCATGTTAATATATGTAATTAATATCTCATCTGAGTCTTTCATGCTCTAAAGATCTAGATGGGCAGTGCCTGAATGGCTCAGTCAGTTAAGCACCTGATTCTTGATTTGGGGCTCAGGTCATGATCTCATGCTGGTGAGTTCCAATCCTGCATCAGGCTCTGTGCTAACAGCACACAGGCTGCTTTGGATTCTCTCTACCTCTGTCTCTGCCCCGCTCCTGCTCATGCTCTCTCTCTGTGTCTCAAAATAAGTAAATAAACTTTAAAAAAAGTTATGAAGCTCTAGATGACATTGGCTCAAAGTTTTACTGCACTGTTAGGGGAAAGTCCAATATTCTTTCTAGAATGTCTTTAAGTTTCTGAGGTTCTCTTTGTGCAGTGACCTCTAGCACAGAGCTTCACCTCCTGCTGAATTATGTGAGCTTATCAATTGTCTGTCCATTGAACAGGCACTGTCAGGACTTGTACTAACTACTCAGAAGCAGAATCAGCCCTTTCTGTGAACTGTATACACACTAAAATAGCCAGTTCAAAATATTAGGAAAATGATATGAATAAGCCATCCAATCTCCCTCTTATTATGCTTCTCTTGGAAAATATCTCTTTCTCCTTTTACTGATATCTCCCATTCTTTATATCCTCTAGTTTCAGTATGCTTTGCCTCCAAATTGCTTCAGTAAATGTCTAACTCTTTTCTATTTTTAAAGCAATATAACTTCCAAAGTCAACTACAAAACTACTTTTGCATCTACAACTCAATCTTGGTGTTCAATGAGCAATATATATATACATATATTTCATAGGATCTATACACTTCAGTAAGCAGAAAACATATATTTTATTTCATTGGATGTACATACCGTAGTAAGCAGAAAACATTGTAAAAATGTTCCATTTCACATGAACCAAATTTTTACAGTGATTTCTCTTTCTTTTTCCTCAAACCACTCCACTTCTCTCTAGTTCAAGTCATAAATGTTTAATAGTTGTTTTAATTATGGTTTTTGTTTTTGCTTCTTTAAATTCTATGTATCTCAAGAGAAAAAGTTGTCTATTTCGCCTAATTTCATCCAAATGAAATGGGTGCTAGGGATTTAGTGTAAAGCAAGATATATATTTTTTCTCTATAGGAGTTTTCAATGTTATTAGTTATTTATTGCTGCATAACAAATTATCCCAAACCATAGTGATTTTAACAATAAGATTTATTATTTTATAGCTTTGGTAGATCAGGAATCCAGGTCTGGCTTAGCTGGATATCCTGTTTAAAGTTCTTTTACAAGATTGTAGTCATGTCAAGGCTCAATTGGACAAGGTTCTGCTTCAAGTTTATTCATGCTCTGGTTCACAGGATTCAGTTCCTATGGACTTTGAGATTGAGGCCTTAGCTCTCCACTGGTTGATAGCCAGAGACTGCTGTCATTTAATTCCTTCACACGTTGGTTTCTACAGAGGACAGTTCACAACATGGTAGCTAGCTTTTGTAGAGTGAGCACATGAAAAGAGCCAGGGAGAGAGTGCTAGCAAGACAGAAGTCATGGCTGTTTCTATCTTAATCTCTAAAGTGACACACCATCATTTTTACCGTACTTTATGCATTAGAAACAAATCAATAGGTAAGGCACACACTCAAAGAGAGAGTAAGAAGTGAATACTAGGAAGCTGGGATCATCAGGAGCTATTTTAGAAGGCTCCTACCACAGGCATTTAGAAATAAACAGGGAATTATAAAGTTATGTGATAATAGTATGTCAAAATTCAATACCTATTTATGGAAAAAAACAAAGGGATGGCTCAAGGGAGGCTTTCAGTTTTCATTTGATACGTTTTTGTAGTTTGCATTATCTTACATGTCAATATTTTTAAAAAAGTTTTGTGAGTACAGGGAATGTTTAGATGATGATATAATGAATTATTTTTTTTCTTATATATAACTCTTATTAACATAAAAAGATATTGTCTCAAAACTACTCTTTATATAATTATATAACATGGACAGTAGACCTTGGAGAAGTAAGAGTATATTTAGAGAGAATGCTTATAGGGCTGCAGTTAAATTCCCAACTGGATATCAGCAGAGCCTGAACTTTGGAATTTTTACAGGAAAGGAGAAAGGTGGATAGATTCAAGAGCAAGTTAGAAAACAAAGACCTGATGAGAAAAGGGAAGAAATAAAGTAAGACTTCTAAGTTTCTGGCTTATATCCTCTAGTGGTTGCTGTACCTTCCATTTACATCTGAAACAAATGAGTAGGTTTGGGACTGGAGAGTGGAAATGATGAAGTCTATTTTTGAAAGTTTAAGTTTGAAATATCTGTAGGACATACAAATGGAGATAGAATAAGATTAAATATAGATCTGGGACTCAGGAAATGTGATATGGGGAGATAATGGAAGTTAGTGTCATATGTATGCACAGAAACACTAGTTTATAAACACTGTCTCCAAAGAAAATTAAGTTTTCTTATTCTATAGAAATAATCTAATCTTTCTTACAAGACTGTATTTTCTGGCAGCAGCATTAAAAAATGCAAATATATTTTAGCCTGTTTTTTTTAACTGATGTAATAATTTAAAGCAGTTCCTTTAGGTAAAAGCATGGAAAGCCTTTCCTTAGAAAATGATTGGCTTCTCCAATTTCCATCCTATGAGGAGTGGTTCTCTCCAATACAATTTGTAATTACTAGCTTTAAAATATTGCTGAACTCTCAATAATTTTTACCATTATATATTTTAGTAGTCATGCAGACATATTAAATTTAAAAAAAAAGACTTTATTTAAATTGGTTGGGAACTCTGTTACAGTGCTGCCCAGCATTCTCATTTTCAAAGCAAATCTGAATTAAGTCCCATTTCCTTCTGATTCAACTCTCTGAAGCAAACTAATGTGATAAAATGATCCCTGCTAAGGTGTTAATGAATGATAATGAAGTCAGTGACACCCCCATTTAGGCATCGTATTTGCATTTTTAAAGCACTCTTTTACAGAAAGAAGATCTTTAAAAAAATAAATGAAACAATAAGTAAGAATGGCGGGCAAATATGAGAGCACGTGCAGAGCTCTCAGCATGCAGAGCTGTGTTAGCTCTCTACCTAGCCTCAGACTGCATATTTTTTCCCCAGAAGTACTCTCCTCCTCAAACTCCTATAAATTTGGACTTCGACAAAAATTGTCTCAAAATGCAAGAACAGAGGAACAGTCATTTTTCATTCTTATTTGCCTGTCAGTGTCAGTGGTGAAACAGAGTATCCTGTTCCCGTGTAACATAATGATAATAAACCCACCCAAAGTACTCTGCAATAATCCCTACAACATTTCCAACTCACTTAGGATCTGACAATACATTTCAGGTCTAGGATCAAAGTGAAATAAATATGTGACTGCTCTGTTGTAAACTAGCCTGGCATGCTAAGTAGTGTTGATCCCTTTAAGCCTAGATTTTAGTTTAGTTGTGAGGGTGAGCAATTGTTATGAATATAACCCTACATCCTTCAAGCAGCAGAGGCATCATTTATGTGCTGGGTGGAAGAAGCTGTAGTTCTACCCTTATTCATCTTATCAATTTATAACAAAGGGCTGTGTTTTCTGTCCATATTATTATGATATTGTGTATCTGTGTGTGCATAAATATACATATGTATACATGCACACAGTCAGTGAGTCCTCTGTATTTTGACTTTGATCATTCAGAGAAAGTCATGCTGGCAATGAGAATACTCAGATAACACTGAAAATAATCAAATAAATAAAATATTGCCTTCACTTCAGAGAAACATATGTAGGTCATAAAAACATTAAGATAAAACACTGAAAACACAAACATGCTATTCCTGGCAAATGGATCCACTTCTGTATAGTTAATGCTAGTTGTAAAGAGTTGTTGAGTTAGTTTTGTATTTTATTCCTTTTTTTTTTTCTTTTATTTATTTTTGGGACAGAGAGAGAGCATGAACGGGGGAGGGGCAGAGAGAGGGAGACACAGAATCAGAAACAGGCTCCAGGCTCCAAGCCATCAGCCCATAGCCCGACGCGGGGCTCGAACTCACAGACCGCGAGATCGTGACCTGGCTGAAGTCGGACGCTTAACCGACTGCGCCACCCAGGCGCCCCTAGTTTTGTATTTTAAATGATACTTTATGCAATTATTCTTCATTTTAGAATTGTTTTTTTAATGAGATTTTTTTAAAAATTAACGTTTATTTATTATTGAGAGACAGAGACAGAGCATGAGCAGGGGAGGGACAGAGAGAGAGGGAGACACAGACTCTGAAACAGGCTCCAGGCTCTGAGCTGTCACCACAGAGCCTGATGCGGGGCGAGAACTCACAAAACGCGAAATCATGACCTGAGCCAAAGTCAGACGCTTAACCAACTGAGCCACCCAGGTGCCCTGAGATTTTTTTTTTTTTTTTTTTTTTTATATTTTCAACCCTTTCGGACTTTCTCCATATTTCTCTGTAAACAAATACATGTTATCTGCCACGTATTGTAATCTACAGGTGACTTAATGAACCCATTAAGTCTCATTGAACCCATTTTTGTCTTATCACTAATGATAAAAATTATATGGGGCTCTGGGGCGCCTGGGTGGCGCAGTCGGTTAAGCGTCCGACTTCAGCCAGGTCACGATCTCGCGGTCCGTGAGTTCGAGCCCCGCGTCAGGCTCTGGGCTGATGGCTCGGAGCCTGGAGCCTGTTTCCGATTCTGTGTCTCCCTCTCTCTGCCCCTCCCCCGTTCATGCTATGTCTCTCTCTGTCCCAAAAATAAATAAAAAATGTTGAAAAAAAAATTTTTAAAAAATTATATGGGGCTCAAATCAACATTATAATGAGGCTATTTACAACTGGTGGAAGGAACACCTATTCCTTCATTCTGAATTCTTGGAATCTCACAAGGATAAACTAAATAGTTCCAATTAGGAGAAAGAACTGAAGTAATCAATAGTATAAGCAAAAAGAATGGGAATCACAAATAGAGTTCAGTGTGCATGTGTCAATATTTCATGGATCAAATAAGTTTTTGCCAAATGATAGCAAATGATCCTTATATCTCCTGGCATCAGTTTTAACTTATGAAATTATTTCTTTTTTATTTATCACCTAAATAAATAATTATGATAATTATGTGTTTGGTAAAAAATAAACAAGACAATTTGTTATATTCCTAGTAATCAGCTTCTTTTAACTTTGATTATTGTAAATGAGTTTGTGTGTATTTGTGTGTATACATGTACATGTGTGTGTTTATATATGTGTGTGTGTTTTAAGATTGGACATATTTTCAGGACATAATTTATGTGTAATCCTAAAAATAAACCTATTTCTAGAATAACAGGAAATCATAGAAGATGTTCAGTCTTGCAAGTGATGTCAGTTTTTAAAATCTAATTTTTTCTTGAAGATATCTTCCATAGACTGTTTCTCACAATGGCAGGTCAAGTTATTTGGACCAACCTTCATACTCAAAGTTTCTTTTTCTTTTTCTCTTTTTCTTTTTCCGGAGAGAGAGAGAAAGAGAGAGAGAGAGAGAGAGAGAGAGAGAGAGAGAGAGAGAGAACATGTGCAGGGGAGGGGTAGAGAGATTGGAAGGAAGGAGAGAATCCTAAGAAGGCTCCAAACCCAGTGCACAGCCTAATGCGACATTCTACCTTACTACCCTGAGACCATGACCTCAGCTGAAATCAAGAGTCGAAGGCTCAGCTAACTGAGCCACCCAAGATGCCTCTCTACTGAAAATTTCTAAAATTATGGACAAAGTGTATGTTGAAAAAAAATCTTGAAATTCCTGAAGATCTAATGAGGAAACAAACAATTACTAGGTTAAAATAGAAGGAAAAACTGGAACCAAGAGAGGTATTGTGGATTGCAGAAAATATGAACTTTTATGTTGATAGATCTATGGTAAAGAATATAAAACAAAGCCCAGACTCTCCATGAAAGAAGGCATCTAATAGGAGAATGTCCCACAATAAACTACACTAAAGATTATACCCTCGGGGCAAAAGTAAACAAGAAAAGTATTGACCTCCTTGCTGAGGTAAGGTCTAGTTTTAAAATCCTCGATCCTTCAGGTAACCTGAAGTATTCAACAGTGTTTAATGTAACTGAGGACAAAGATTGGCCCTAATGATGGACTGAAGCAAGCACAAATTCTTTTTGGAGGAATGTCCTCTTTCATCAGAGTCCTCAAGTTATCCCTACAAATAATTTTTAAAGTGAAAGGCTTAGAACATCAAAGATAGCCAGGTTCACAAAGTAAAACTACACCAAACACATGAACCAACAGAAATTCTAGCAACAAAAGAAACACACCCAGAAATACCTCCTATTGGAATTATCAGATACAGAGGACAAAATATCATTTTGTCATTTATTTATTTATTTATTCCACAAATGTAATTTATTTATTCCACAAATGCTTATTGAGCACCTGTTAGATGTTCAGAGCTCTTCTAGGCACTACAAATTCAATGGTAGATAAAGTAACAACCCTATCTTCCTTAAGGAGTTTACATTTTAGTGGGATGAGACAGACAAGAATTTACTTATTGTTTAGAAAATGTTGCAAGATCTGAGACGGACAGCACTGAGGAGAGCTGGGTCTAGAAGCTTATATAGGACCCGACCTAGGCCAGAATGACCATTAGAACCAAAGAGGTCAAGGCAGCAACAATTAAGTGTCTTCAACTGAAGATTTTTTTTTTAATGTTCATTTATTTCTGAGAGAGAGAGCATGAGTGAAGGTTCTAGAAGCAGAGAGAAAGGGAAACAGAGGCCTGAAGCAGGCTCTGCACTGACAGCAGCGAGCCCAATGTGAGGCTCAAACTCATGAACCATGCATGAGATCATGACCTGAGCTGAATTTGGTCGCGCTCAACCAACTGAACCACCCAGTTGCCCCTGGGCTGAAGATTTAAATCAAAAATAAAAGTTGAGTATATCTACCACAGGAAGATAGAAAACAGTGGCATTGCTAATGTGCAAAAGGATGTAAAGAACATATAGGACTTAAAAATTTATTAAATTAAATGAAAAAAAATAATAAAGGGACTGTATGGCAACAGAAGGCAAAGTTAGTGAGCTTAAAGGGAGTGAAGAAAAATAGTGCCCCCTATAGTGAGGGTTCAGTTAGCGAAGCAGAACCACTATGAATAATAGAAAATAGAATATTTGTTTTCACAGTAAAACTAAACAAGTATGGGACACACTGGGCAAGTAAGGATAAGAGTGGATAAGGTAGAGGATTAAGAAAAACAACCACAAAAAACCTCCTCTCTGAAGCACTGGCTAAGTGGATACATCAGAACTTGCCAGAGAATCTCAGAAACCCAGCTCTGGCTAATTGCCAGAATGAATCAGTGAAGGTGCATTGTGAAGTCAGTGGCACAGTGCTGTTTCTGCATCTGGGTGGGCCTGAGGTCACTGTTGGTCAACAGGGCCAGGAAGTCAGCAGAAAGCAACTGTTAATGTACAGTGGGGTAAAGTGTGGTCAATGTAGAAACTGTTTATCTGAGAGTTGCTGCTTCTGTTTCTCACAACTTATAGCCACAACAACCAACCGAGATGATGGCTATTGCTTCCTTTCTGCCTCCCAAATCTTGTACAAATCCTTCTTTTGGTCAGCTACAACTAGGAAGCACACAGAGAGGAATCCATGAGAAGCATATTTCTAGTTAAGCCAAGTTTACACAGTGAAAAAATACCATAATAAGCATGACAGAGAGAAAGATGGAAAATACAAAAAAAAAAGGATAAAAAATGTAGAGGACAGATTGAGAAAATATCATTTAAATTGAAGACTCATAAGGAGAGAAGAGAAAGATTGGGTCAGAAGTAATATTTGAAAAGATTCTGATACCTTACAAAAATGTTCAATGACACAAATCCATCATACCAGGAGTTATAAGTAATTTTAAGGAAAAAAAATAAATACATCCACAACTTGGAACATCATAAAAAATTGTAGCTCATCAAATGCATGATGAAAAACCTTATTTTTTTAATAGCACAAAGGAAAATATGGAATTGAAAGGTGACTTTTCAATGCCATCAATAAACACCAGAAAATGGTGAAATCATATTCTGAACATGCTGAATGGGGGGAAAAACAATAGAAAAACAACAACGAAACTCTCAGTATTGAATTGTATATGTCTTAAAAATATCTCTTGGGAATGAAGATGCAGTGAAATACTTTTCAGACAAATAAAGGAGTAATTGATCTTACGTTTAATGGCAATTGGAGCCATATACGTAGTTTGTTAATATCCTGTGTTATTAAATTCTTTCTTAAAAAACACTAATTCTTGTGCATGAATTCTTTTGAAATTTATTTAAGGATATTCTTATGAAAACTCTCACTATGAAAATACAAATACAACTGCATATAATTTTAGGGGACTCCTGAGTGTTGAAGCCCTTTCATTACTGCTTCAGCTGCTGGGACTTCATTAATATTTCCTTGCAATATGACATTTGGGTTCATATATTTAAAATATAATGGAACTGTTTTACCATTTGATCTTTTTATTTGTAGAATTTTTATATGTTGATCACTATTAGGATTTTTGTTTCATTTTGTTTTCTTCTCTTGTTTTCAGTGGAAGGCTATGAAGGAGTTTCTTAATGTTATGCTAGAAATCTTGAAGTTTCATAACTGCTCCATTTTTTCTTTATCTTATTTATTGCACAAAAAAAGTAGAGAGCAATAGGTAAGGGAATGATACTTGCTAGTTTGGAGGGAAGAGATCAGATTCTCCCACAAGATGTATTAGTATGGACAGATGATGAGTGATGAGAAGAAACTGAGCAAGACAAAACAATTTTCATTAAACCTCCTTGTTTCACTTTCAGCTATACTTGGGTACTAAAGTCTGAAAACTCTGCTTCATATCTGTTTCGCCAATAAAACGTTGATCTCCAGAAACCAAGTGAATTCTGTATACTGGTGATAAGGATAAAGGTCCTGAGAAACTAACAGATTCTGTGTTTTTAGAATCCTGCTTCTTCCCCTGCTTTCCATGGCAACTTTTCCTTCCTGGCTCAGAGCCTTTCATGATCCATTAGTATTGCACTCTAAACAATCCCAGGTGTCATCACCTTGGGGTCTGCTAAATGGTTACTACCTCCTACACTCCCTTGGATCTTCTAAAAATGCGTTGAAATGTCTCATTTGCTGCTGTCACACTTCTGTGAGTTTTCACATTACTGTTACTACTTCGCCAGATTTTTATTGGGGCCTTGGAATAAAAGAGAGATACATTTAGTTAATTCATCCTCTCTATATGGAAAACTTGAATGAATGTTCTTTGAGTGAATAAACAAACATACACAGATTGTTCTGTCCTTTAGACATGACCCTTGTATAAGACAAACCAAGATACAGACTTTTAAATATAGAGAATAAAATGATAGTTACCAGAAGGGAGGGGAGTACGAGGATGGGTTAAATAGGTGATGGGGAATAAGAGTGCACTTGCTGTGATGAGCACTGAGTAATGTATAGAATTGTTGAATCACTATATTGTACACCTAAAACTAATATAATGCTATATGTTAACTGGAATTAAAATAAAAACTTTAAAAAATGAAAAAGAAAGAGAAAGAAGGAAGGAAGGAAAGAAAGAAGGGAGGGAGAAAGAAAGAAAGAAAGAAAGAAAGAAAGAAAGAAAGAAAGGGAGAGAAGGAGGGAAGGAATAAATAGCCCTTTCACACTTCCCTGAATAACTTCCCATTCATTCATGCATTCATTCATTTATTTATTTATTTAAGAAAAAGAGAGAGAGGCAGAGAGGAAGGGAAAGAAAGAATCTTAAGCAGGCTTCATGCTCGGCATAGAGCCTGATGTGGGGCCCGATTTCACAACCCTGAGATCATGACCTGAAATCAAGAGTAAGACGCTTAACCACCTGAGCCACTCAGGTGCTCTACTTCCCTATTTTTCCAAATTAGGAAATTCTACCTGCAACGTCCCTGAATATGGTTCCTTTGTTACTCCTCCTCCTTTTACTGACAGTGAATTTTAAATGTAGTGTTTTCTTGAATCACATTATTTTATTGACTCTAAGTTTTTATCTTTCTGTTCTCTGTATTCTATCATGAGATTATTTACTTTCCTCTTGGATTTGACAACTAAGAGAACATTGCTCTAAAATAGTTTGCTGTCTACTTGCCTCACTATCCTACCAACCTCCATTTCAATTTCGATAGGTTGTTCATTGCTTAAAATGTATACTTTGTTGTCTGAATTATATCCACAGCTAGGAGGACAGTAGAACATCAGAAATAAGAGGCTCTTCTGTTAATTCACAATTCCTAAGTTGAAATCTTGGCAGAACTATTTGCTACCTGTGTGATCTATAGCAAGTAATTTAAATATAGTAAGATTTAGTTTATTATTATTTTTTCAGTGAGGAAAATAGCTATTTGACTCACCAGTATTTGAGAATTAAGTAAGAAATTGTACATTAAATTCTTTGCCGGGAACTTGTTCAAATATAAGGAGATTCTCTATGGATAAAATAGACAAAAATCTCTGTCTTCATGGAGTTTTATATGTCATAGATATATAAAAATAATAATAGTAACAATAATAATGATAATAATTATATGGCATTATAGAAGGTATAAGTACTGAGAAGAAAAATAAAAATGAATCAAATACTTAAATGTAGTATATGTTATAGTATATAAATTATACATAATTTAAACTTTAAAATATGTGATAAAAAAAGAAAGCATGGAAGCAAGTAGAGAATGTAGGTGGTTCTGATGGTGGAGCAGGTGGTTAATAGTTTGCAATTTTATACAGAATAATTAAGAAAGATTTACTGAAAAGATTACATTTAAAAAGAAATTCAAAGAGAACAGGGAAATATCCATGTGACTATTTGAATGAAGAGCAGTGTGAACAAACAGAAGAGCCAGAAGAAAGACTCTGAGGCAGGAAAGCAAAGCATATTCTGCAAGAGCAGCAAGCAAGCCTGTGTAGCTAGATAACAGTGAGTAAGGGAAGTATAATAGGAGGTCAAAGGGATAACAGGGTAAAGTTGAGGACAGGAGATGGAGTTGATTGCAAAGTGCTTTGTAGATCATGGTCAAGACTGTTGCTATTACTTAAGAAGGATAGAAAATCTTTGGAATGTTTTGAGAAGAAGTGATATCATCTATTTTTGTTGTTGTTGTTGCTTTCATTTTTACTGGCTGCAGTATGGAGGACAGACTGAATGAGACAGGGTTAGAAGAATTAGAAGGGTATTGCAGTAATCCAGGCAAGAAATGGTGGCTTGCACAAGGGTGGAAGTTTTGAGGAGAGCCAAAATTCTGGATATATTTTAGGTGTCAAATAAACTCTTCTTTTTTAAGTTTCTTTACTTTGAGAAAGAGAGATGGAGTGTGTGTACAGGAGTGTGAGCCCGGGAGGGGCAGCAAGAGAGGGACAGAGAATCCCAAGCAGGCTCCTCACTGTTAGCAAGGCTCAAACTCACAGACCCTGAGATCATGACCTGACCCTGAAATCAAGAGTCAGATGCTTAACCAACTGAGCCACCCAGGTAATAGATTACCTACTATGTTGAACGTAGGGTAAAAATGAGATGAATCCAAAGTCATTGCCTTAAGCAACTGGAAATATAAAATTACTGTTATTTGAAATGGGAGAATCCTCAAGAGGACCAGGTTTTGGGCCTGTCAAGTTTGATATATTGTTGAACATCTGGATAATGTTGCTGAGTAGCAAGTTGGATATATGACTGGGTTATGAAAGATTTAAAATTAATCATAACATAACATTAATCATAACAGATCACCAGGGGACTGGGGGTACATAGAGGGATAAAGATGCTCAACTCTAGAGTGATTCAGTATTAAATGGTCTTAAGATAGCAGCTAACACATTATTATGGCTTCAGTACATCTTAGTGCCTCTATTGGAAATGTTTTTCTTGCTGGGCACCTGGGTGACTCAGTCAGTTAAGCGTCTGTCTTAGGCTCAGGTCATGATCTCACAATTCATGAGTTTGAGTTCCACATCGGGCTCTGTGCTGACAGCTCAGAGCCTAGAGCCTAGTTGGATTCTGTGTCTCTCTTCTCTCTTCCCCTCCACTGCTCACTCTCTCTCAATAATAAATAAACATTAAAAGAAAGAAATGTTTTTCTTGCTAGAAACAACTCTACTAACGATGTCTTAAAGAAAAAGGAAATTCCTTATAAATCCAGGAAATGTAGGGTGCTTCTGAGATTGCTGCATCATGATATTTGTCACCCAGCTCTTCCTTCTACCCAGCCATTATCTGTCCTTATGCGTGTCACTTCATGTATATACAGTAGTCACTACAACTCCAGGTGCAATACAGGTAGGGGAAAGGCAATAGGGAAGGAAAGGGAGGAGAAGGGAAGGGAAGACAAGAGAAGACAAGGGAAGACAAGGGAGAGGAAGGGAAGGGAAGTAAAGGGAAGGGAGGGAAATAAGAGTCATCCTAATGAGGGGTGCCTGGGTGGCTCAGAGGACTGAGCATCTGACTCTTGGTTTCGGTTCAGGTCATGATCTCATAGTTCATGGGATTGAGCCCTATGTCGAGCTCTGTGCTGACAGCGTGGAGCCTGCTTCAGATTCCCTCTGTCCCTCCCATGCTCACACTTGCTCTCTCTCACTCTCTCTAAATAAACCTTAGAAAAGAAATAAACAAACAAACAAGAATCATGCCAGTCAAGTCTGTTCATTTTAAAATCATTTATTGGAAGCCCTATCCAGAGATTTGTGCAGATTTGTAAAGAATTAATTGCAAGGCAGTCTGGAAATATATTTTAGCTTTCCATGTTGTATAGCAGGTATCAGCAAATTTTTAATGCAAAGGGCCAGATAGTAAATATGGACAGGCCATGTGGTCCTCTGTCCCAGGTACTCAATTCTGCCATTGTAGCATGAAAACAGCCATGAAAGAAAGAAAGAAAGAAAGAAAGAAAGAAAGAAAGAAAGAGTATATATACACATTATTTGTGTGCATATATGTCTATGTATACACGTGTGTGTGTGTGCACACACATACATGAATAGATATGGCAGCGTTTTAATAAAATTTATTTAAAAAAATTGGCAGTCCTCCAAATTTGTCTTGTGGGTTATTGTATAGGAATTTTAAGGAATAGAAAGGGGGTCTGTGTTGCTTCTTGGGGGGGTGGTTGATTATCTAAACTACAGTGTATGTTTTAGCCAGCTACTATATATTAAGTTATGATGGTCTCAGTAAGCTTTGGGGGGGGAAATACTAGATACTAGAAAAAGTATGTTTACATTCACCTCTACCACTCAGTACTAGTGTGACCTTGGGCAAGTCACTTAACCTTGCAATGCCAAATCTTCTCATTAAGGAAACAAAGATAATAAAGTCTGTCTTGCCACCCTCAAGACATAACTATTCCAATACAATTGCTATACTACAGTTGGGAAGAAAAATACATTTTATGGTATCTTTAAACTAGATCTCTTGACCTCTCATTTGCTATTATGTATTTAATGCACTTCTGGACTTAGGCTTTTCTCTGTAACACTGATGTTTTCATTTTATTATACTGTCATATGGAACATGGACTTAGGGACACTTAGTTTTGGTTCTAAACTTTTCCCTAGTTCTTAGTCTGCTCTAAAACTCTAGGCAAGTTATTTAACGTATTTTGAACTCAATTTCTTCACCTACAGAATGTGGAAGTTGAGCTTGATGTCAAGATATATTTTAATTTATATTTTTAACATTTAAAAAAACTTTTTTAATGTTTATTATTTTTGAGAGAGACAGACAGAGAGAGAGACAGAGAGACAGAGCACGAACAGGGAATAGTGGGGCCACTATTCCAGACACAGAATCCAAAGAAGGCTCCAGGTTCTGAACTGTTAGCACAGAGCCCAACGGGGGCTCAAACTCATGAACAGTTAGATCATGACATGAGCCAAAGTTGGGCACTCAACCGACTGAACCACCAAGGTGCCCCTGTATTTTACTTCTTTAATTTTATGTTTCTACTTTAGAAAAAAATGTTATTTACCAGGTGACATATATTCTTATAGCACTGGACAATGAAACAATTAATAAATAATACATTTCTAACACTTTGCTCAGAATACATATCCCTTCCTTAAAAATGACACAAACAACACTGACTTTTAAGTGGAAACTGAGAATGGCTTTTGATAAGCCAACTTGCAGCATAACCTAAAATCTGGGATATGATTTAATATAAACAATAACATACTGGCCTGTACTGAGGAAGCCCTTCATACAGCTGAGAAAATTCAAGAGACATAACTATTTAATTTTACTCTACTATTTACACTTCCAGAATCCATTAATTTGCCAGGTGGAAATCAAGAATATTCATGTGACTTGGTGAATGAGTAGAGAAAAACTAGTATCTATAAAACTAGATAAGTAAGTACAAAGTACATATGTGTTTTATATTCAGCATTGTGGGAGACACTTTCACAGCCTCTTTATCATTGACTTACAGCTCATTGTGCCCCTTTTTTATTTTTGCTGCCATGGAATTTATTTATTTATTTAATATTTATTGTTTAGTGGAGGTATGAGTTAGGTATTAAGGCTTTAAAAAAGAATTTGAGTCCCATCTCTACCTGCCCCACAATGGTTATGTGACCTGGGATATGTGGCTTGCCATTATCTTTCTTTTGTTATGATTATTTTTCCATATGTAAAGTACAGATAGTCCCTATGTTGTGAGAATTGAGCAGTGTCTGCCACATTGTAAATAGTTACTCATTTTAGCCACTCAATCATTACTTTTGTTTTCATCCATTATTTTATTTTACGCCTGGGAACTCCCAACATCCACATGATGGACTTTACATACCTTGACCTCACTGTTTCTTGAACCCTTTACTAGTAAATTTTACTTCCTACTTCAATACCCATAGGCATAATTACATACTAGAGCTTCTAACTTTAATAAAATTTCATATGTAGAGTAGCTTTGTGGGGTCAAGAGCAAGAATAAAATAGAAATCATCTAGAAGTCCATTATAGGAAATCATACCAGAGATGATAATGTTTGCCTTCATTCATTCATAATGAACTAGGAAAGAATGGTAGAGTTCAGAATAAATTTTGATCCTAAAGCCTATCTCCCTATCACCCAAAAACTGGAAGAACAGGTATGAGCATAATATTAGCCTGTTCAGACTAGGTTATTTTGCAGAAATAAGCAGTCCAAAAATCTCAGGAGTGTAAAAAACGTAAGGGTCATTTCCCTATTACACTTCAGCTGGGGCCACTATTCCAGGATATTTGTCATACCCACTCAGGACCAAAACTAACAGAGCAGCCCTTATCTACAACATTATAGTCACAGTGTCAGAGGGAAAGAGGACACTAGAGTGTATGACAGAGGAGTTAAGTGTTTTGTCCAAAAATGATGTATATTCCTCAACTCACTCCTCCCTAATTGGAAATCACCACGTAGCCCCTCCCTTCAGAGGGAATCAGGAAAAGCAGACAAAGCTTGTGCCCAGAACAGGGATAGGAAAACAGGATATTTGCCAATAACACTAATAGTATCCACATCTGTCTTTATTATGATCAAATATTTGTTTTACCCTCCTTTTTATAGGTATCGGCCTTTCATCACAGTGGTTTGTTGCTCTATGTTAGAGGTCATGCATGAAGGCACTAATTAACAGTCTATTTCTTAATCACTTAAGTGGGCAAATTTATCTTGAATTATATATCAGTCAAATATTTACAACAAATATACTACTTCAAAAATGTAGTATAGTCATTATGAACCATATGTTAGTATGTACACTGCTCAAAATTTGTTTCCTAACTACCAAACGATTTATATGGTTGTTGAAAAACAATTGTTTTATATTCAGTAACATTTTCTCTTTCATCATCTAGTGTTTCTCAATAGCTTTGCAACCTTCTGTAGAATTTTCTTCATTTTTTGGTGGGGGGGGCTTGTTTTACTCAACTAGATAAATACTATATTTAATATAATAAATCATGTGAAGAGATAGGCAACACAAGCACAAAATCACAGAGAATATTTCTACTGGGTATGATACTATGATGCATTTCATCTTAGAATGACATCTCCTTTGTTGTTAATGCACATGTTTTCAGGATATATGCCTATAACTTAGAAGTTCCATCAACTGAATTTGTTGTGCAACTTGAGATTTTTCCCAGATATTATTTTTGTTAAAATTATCCTGTATTGCATTTTTGAAATTTTTTTCTGGATACATGTTAGTCAAAACTACATTGAGAAGTATATAGATTTTATATATTTTGGATATAAAAAGCAGAGGGACATTCTATCAAGAAAATGCTAATGGAGAAGATGTTCCATGAGGTATAACTGTATAATTCCCCTGCTGTCCCAGGAAGAGAATGCAAAGTTCCAGCAGTTTTACTATCTAACTAAAGTCCAGGAACTCTTGTTAGTGACTTTCATCTCTACATGAAATCTGAATGTGATTCTGGGGGTTAGTTACACATTTTCCCAGCCAGTTATTGAGTGGTAAAGCAGAATCAGGATAACCACAATGAACATTCAGATATGACAAAAAAAGGAGACACAAGGTCATTGGTCGATAGCAATTTGGAAATCCAGCTGTGTAGAAGTTATGAGGAATCCTTTAAATGGAGCTGATGTGGGTTCCTTAACTAGACCTTGATTCTACTTCCTGGAATTAGCAGACTAATACCTTGTTCTCTATGCTCCTTTGGTGTGACCTCTTGGAGTTCTTTAGTTTCCCGTTCTTCTTCTTAATGCCATCAAAAGAAGAAATTTGGGCATTTGCTTTCTCTGAAGGTTGTACAGTTTGGATTTTATATTTTTTTAAAGCCTTTTTCACATATTCAGAAAATTGGGATACCTGTCAGTCCCAAACAGTAACAATATCTTTTAGTCTAGAGAGATGAGTCACTTAGTGGAGCAACCTCCTTAAAGATATAAGTCTTTTTTTGTGATTCCAATAAGTTCTAGTTATCACACCTGCTCTTCTTTTAATAGTATGACTTAACTTTTGATTCTATTTGTGGGACCTTGAGCCTGGAGGCTTCTAGAGAACGACCTCATCAATCATTCCCTTTTCACTAAGCCATTTGTTCAACTAACCTACTCAGTAGTTTTAACAGTGAGTGTGATAAGCACCCCCTTTATTTTGTCTTTATTGTGAATCTGAATTTTAAATGCCTTTATTCAGTCAAATAATTTCTCAATTTCATTTTGTTTGCAGTTAAAAGTTTCTTTGTCCAACCCTGAAATTCTAGACTATTTCATTATATTCCTGTTTAAAAATCAGTCAAATCCTTCCTTTCCCATTTTTTTCTTGTAACACCATTCTTTTTTCTTGTAAATTCAACCATTACAAACTGTCCTTGCTAACTTGGTATACATTTCTCCAACTTTATGACCCAACGCTACAAGCTCATTGGGCCATTTTCTGCTTTCCCAGATATCACAAGTGACAGCTTTAGCAAGTGTTTCCCTGCTTAATAATACAAACTGTCATCCTTACAGCCTCCAATAAGAGTTCATTTATTGCTTGCTCATTGTTCAGCCCTCAAGTCCGTGCTATTCGTTTTATTGTTGTTGTTGTTAAAATAGCACTAATTTCTTATAATATTCGTGTTAGGATAAACTGAGGTTAGGGAAAAAAAAATAAAGAAAAAGGAAAACAACCTGGAAATCTCTGTGATTTTTAACAAAGACTTCCTTTTTCCTTTACATTATATGTTCATTGCCAGTTAGTTAAGGGCCCTGTTTTTACGGATCAAGAATGCACATAGAACAGTAGCGAGCACATACATGGTAAATATACCTATTGTTAGTAGTATTATCATTACCACCATTATTGTTCACTTCATGTTTGGGCTGGGATGTTTGTTATTGTTTGTCTATATATATTATTTTCTAAATTAGTCCTTCCTTACTTTTACTAAACTTGTTCCTAGTCACTCCATACTCACTCTGTAACTTTAACCTTCTCCTTATTTAGGTCTATGTATTCCTCTAGCCTATGGTAGCTTTAGCCAAATGCTTGATTTCTGTACACAGAAGCGGCTAGAAAAAATCAAGCGTTTTTGGTTTATTTATTTTTATGAGTACATAATTTTATTAACCTTATTTTTTAAACATACATATTATTTCCTTTTTACTAAAGTATAATTGACATACAGTGTTATATTAGTTTCAGGTGTACAATAGCATAAGAAAGTTGTAGTGTTGTGTATATATATATATGTGTGTGTGCATTATATACACACACACATATATATATAATAAAATATTAATCAGCCATAAAAAAAATGAAATCTTGCCATTTGTAACAACAAATGGGTAGAGAATTTAATGCTCAGTCAGAGAAAGGAAAATACTATAGGATTCACTCATATGTGGAATTTAAAAGACA
>NW_026059734.1:0-37187 GCF_023721935.1 Panthera uncia | reverse complement strand
ATTGTGTGTACACACACACACACACACACACACACACACACACACACTGTTATCCACTCATCCATGGATGGACATTTGTTATTACCTCCTGACTATTGTGGTTATTAATGCAATAACAATGGGAGTGCAGATATCTCTTTGAGGTCCTTCTTTCAATTTTACTGGATAAAAAAAAAAAAAAAACAACAGATGTGGCATTGCTAGATCATATTCATTTATATTTCATTTATAATTTTTTTTAAATTTTTTAGCATTTATTTATTTTTGAGACAGAGAGAGACAGAGCATGAACAGGGGAGGGGCAGAGAGAGAGGGAGACACAGAATCTGAAGCAGGCTCCAGGCTCTGAGCTGTCAGCACAGAGCCCGATGCGGGGCTCAAACTCACGGACCGTGAAATCATGACCTGAGCTGAAGTCGGACGCTTAACCGACTGAGCCACCCAGGCGCCCGCATTTATAATTTTTTGATGAGACTCCATACCATTTTACATAGTTGTTGTACCATTTTACATTCCCATTAACAGTGTAGAAAGGTTCTGATTTTTCCAAATCCTCACTTGTTATTTTCTGGGTTTCCTTTTTGTTGTTTTTGTTGTTGTTTGTTTTTGTTTTGGGAGGAGTTGGTGGTGGCTATGCTAAGAGGTGTGAGGTGATATGTCATTGTAATTTTGATTTGCTTTTCCTGTTAATTAGTAATGTTGAGCATTTTTTCATATACTGATGTCCATTTGCATGTCTTTGGAGAAATGTCTATTCAAGTCCTTTGCCCATTTTTTAATTGGATTATTTGATATTTTTTGGTAACTGAGCTATATGAGTTCCTTATATATTTTGGATATTAACCTCTTATCAGATACATGGTTTGCAAATATTTTCTCCCATTCTGTAGATTACCTTTTCATTCTGTTGATTGTTTACTATGTAGAATTTTTTAGATTTGCTATAGTCCCACACTCTATTTATCCTTTTGTTGTCTCTTGTTTTGGTATTATATACAGGAAATCATTCCTAAGACTAATATTATGAAGCTCTTTTTTGTATTTCCCTTAGGAGTTTTATAATTTGAGGTCTTACCTTTAAGTTTTTAAAACATTTTTAGTTTATTTTTGTGTATATAAAATAGGGATCCAATTTCTTTCTTTTGTATGGCTTATCCAATTCAATCAACCCTATTTGTTTAAGGTAATATCTTTCCAACAATGTGGTTTCCCACCCTTGTCAAAGAGCATTTGACCATTTATTTGTGAGTTTATTTACGGACCCTCTATTCTGTTTCATTGCTCCATATGTTTGTCTTTATGATAGTACCATATTATTTTCATTATTATAGCTCCATAATATGTTTTGAAGTTAGAAATGTGAGGACTCCAGATTTGTTCTTTTTGCTCAAGGATTTTTGTGGCTGTTCAGGCTCTTTTGAGGTGCCATATAAATTTTAGGATAATTTTTTTCTATCTCTGTCTAATGTCATTTAGATTTTGATAGGGAGGGATTACATTGAATCTGTAATTCACTTCGGGTTGAATTAATATTTTGACAATATTAATTCTTACTATCCATGACTGTGAAATGCCTTTCCATATATTTTTGTCTTCTTTAACTTGTTTTAGCAATACTTTGTGGTTTTCAATGTATAAATCTTTGCTTATGTTTACTCCTAAGTAATTTATTATTTTTGTTCTATTGTAAAAGAGACTGCTTCCTTAACTTCCTTTTCAGATTGATCTTTGTTGGTATATAGAAACCCAAATGATTTTTATATGTTGATTTTGTATTCTGCAACTTGGCTGAATTTGCTTATTAGTTCTAACATTTTGTGCATGTGTAATCTGTAGGGTTTTCTATATGTAAAATTGTTATCTTTGAACAAAGAAAATTTTACCTTCTTTTTTTTCTTCCCTGACTGGATGCCTCTTATTTCCTTTTCTTATTTAATTGTTCTAACTAGGACATCCAATGCTATTTGAAATACAATTGGTGAGAGCTGGCATTCTTGTCTTGTTCCTTCTCTTAGAAGAAAGTTTGGGTTTTCCCTATTGGCTTTGATGTTAACACTGGGCTTTTTACTTATCCTCCTTATAGTGTCAAGGTAATTTCCTTCTATTAGTAAGTTGACTGTTTTTAATATAAAAGGGTGTTGAATTTTGTCAGATGCTTTTTCTACACCTATTGAGATGATCTTGTGACTTTTTTCCTTCTATTAATACAATATGTCATAATGATGGATTTTTTTGTAGGTTAAATGGTTATTGTAGCTCATGAATAAATCATACTTGGTCATAATTTATGATATCTTTAATGTGCTATTTGATTTGTTTTGCTAGTATTTTGTTGAGGTTTTTTTCATCTGTTTTTATGAGGGATATTGGGCTTTAGTGTTTTTTGTTTTTGTTTTTCTTGCAGTGTCTTCATGAGGCTTTACTATCACAATAATGCTGACCTCATAAAATGAGTTTGGAAGTGTTTTCTTCAATTATTTGGAAGAAGTTGAGGATTGCCATTAAGTTTCTTTTAAGTTATTGATAGAATTCTCCATTACAGCCATCTAGGCTTTTCTTTGGAGGTTTTTCATCACTGATGCAAACTCCTTCCTAGTTATTGATTTATTCAGATTTTCTATTATTTCCATGATTTATTTTTGGTAGGATATGTGTTTCTAGGAATCAATTTCTTTAGGTTATTTTGTTGGTGTATAATTTTTCATATTGCTATCTTATGATTCGTTTTTATTTATGTGGCATCAGTTGCAGGGCATCCTTTCACTTTTGAGTTTGAGTCTCTTTTTTTCCTCCTAGTTAGTTAACTAAGGGTGTGTCTTTGTTTTCATCTTTTCAAATAACCAACTCTTACTTTTCCTCTCATTATTTTTCTATTTTCTATTTTATTTGCTTCTGCTCTAATCTTTTGTTTCCTTCCTTCTCCTAACTTTCAGCTTAGTCTGTTCTTTCTTTTATTTCCTTGAAGGTATAAAGTTAGGTTTGTTTTTGTTTTTGTTTTTTTTGAGAGCTCCCTTCTTTTTAAATTCAGGCATTTATCATTATAAACTTCTCATTTACTACTGCTTTTAGTTCATTAGTTTTAGTGTTGTATTTACATTTTCATTTATGTCAAGGTATTTTTCTAAGAAATTAAAAAAAAAACCTTCTTTTTTCCCTTTGGATTTCTTTTTTGACCCATTGATTGTTCAGAAATGTATTGTTTAATTTCCTCATGTGAATTTTCCAGTTTTTCTTTTGGTGTTGATTCCTATTTTCATTCTGTGTCGTCTGAAAATATATTTGACATGATTTTAACATTCATAATTAGAGACTTGTTTTGTGACTACATATATGATATATCATGGAAAATGTGTACAATAGAGAAGAATGTGTGCTCTGCTGCTGGTAAGTGGAATTGGGTCCACTCAGTCTATAGTGTTGCTCAAGTTTTGTTTTCTTGCTGATCTTCTGTCTGGTTGTTCTGTAAACAATTGAAAGTAGCATACTGAAATATCCTATTAATTTTTTGTTGTATCTCCATTCAATTATGTCAATGTTTTTGATAATAGGGGCATATATACTTATAGTTGTTTCATCTTCCTGGTGGATTGACCTTATTATAATGATACAGTGTCCATTTTTGTGTCTTGTGAGAGTTTTTTTTTTTTTTAATTTTTTTTTCAACGTTTTTTATTTATTTTTGGGACAGAGAGAGACAGAGCATGAACGGGGGAGGGGCAGAGAGAGAGGGAGACACAGAATCGGAAACAGGCTCCAGGCTCCGAGCCGTCAGCCCAGAGCCTGACGCGGGGCTCGAACTCACGGACTGCGAGATCGTGACCTGGCTGAAGTCGGACGCTTAACTGACTGCGCCACCCAGGCGCCCCAAGAGAGTTTTTAACTAAAATTCCCTTTCGTTCTATATAAGTACAGTGAAACCTGTTCTCCTTTGGTTAAAATTTTCATGAAATATCTTTTTACATTCTTTCTATTTCAGCTTTTGTGGGTTTTCAAATCTAAAGTGAGTCCTTTGTAGATAACATATGGTTGGATCTTGAGTTTATCATCCATTCAGCCACTGTCTTTTAACTGGGTAACTTAATACATTATATTTAAAATAATCACTGGGCACGCCTGGGTGGCTCAGTCATTTGAGGGCCTGACTGTTGGTTTTGGCTCAGGTCATGATCTCAGGGTTAATGGGTTTGAACCCCAAGTCAACCTCTGTGACGGGCTCCTCCCTGATAGCACAGGGACTGCTTGCGATTCTCTCTCTCTGCCCCTCCCCTGCTCATGCATGCCTGTTGCACATGCACAGACTTCCTCTCTCTCAGAATGAATGAAATAAATGTATGTTCCAGTCTTCTCTTTGCCTCCCTGGAGAATTGGTAGTTGGCAGTTTCTTTCTGATTATACCTGGCCGAGGGGCTCTGAGATGTAAGCACCATAAATTGTCCTACCAGCTTTGATGCACCTGGTTTTGTGCTCACTTGGGGTACAGAAGCCTCTTAGCTGATTTCTGAATTTCCCATTTTGGGAATTGGTCCATGTATTATTGAATGGGCATCTTGTTGGGTGAAGAAGAGCATGGGGCTTCTATTCCACTGCTTAACAATGTCACATTCTGATTAGGAATGATATTTTTCTGGATTTTTTATTCTTACTTTTATATCAAGAAATGCTATCAAGATTGTTTTTAATAAGCTGTGTAGAATATATTATTTCATATTACTTTCTCTGTTCAGAGTGTAGGTTAATATTCATGCATCTTTTTTGGTACTTTAACCTGCAAAAGAAGAGGTTTAGCCAATCAAACTTAAGAACAATAGAAGGTGACTTTAGTTGAAAAAGAAAATACTTTAGTTTACAGATGTAATCTGATTTTAAATAGTCCAACTTTTTATTCTTATGTAGAAAGAAATAATAGCCATAATAGAAACATTTACAAATTTGTTCATTCTGTTTCATGATTGAAAAAGAAATGAAATTGGCTTAAATTTAATGATCATATTGCCATCTGGCATTTGCAATTTTGTAATCTCCACAAATGCTATAGGATGTGGGAGGCAAGAACAAGAAAAACTGAAACTAGATACATAGAATTCAAATATAACATGGCATAGAATCTTAAGTATATAATTACTGTAATAAGGACAATCCCACAATTTAATTATCAGAGAAATTGATTTTTAACATTTGAAATGTGTGTTTCATAAGATTTTATGCTCTTTGTGCTTCAAAAGATAAGTTGTTAAATGTGTCTTAGTGAAAAGAAATACAGATGCCTCTTACACGTAATGTGTTTTTTCCACTGTGGGACAGCTGCAACTGTGGTCAAGGAAACAAGGATAGTGATTCACTTGCTTCTTTTTTTATGTTAAATGAATATTGTTTCTAAATATGTAATGATGAAGAGTAAATATTCTAGCATTGAGGGTAAAGTGAGGATTGGGAATGGTGTTTATTTTAGAAAAGAAGAGAAATTAGCTCTGAGATAAGCAAGCTTCCTGCCCCACTTGTGAAATACATGAATACATGAAATACAGATCATATGCTTCCTATTAGTCTTCAGTCACCATTCAAGTTGATTATTCAAATTTCTCAGTACCTTGCATGTACTAACCCATCAATAGTTTGAGTGATTAAAACATCTTGAAACCTAGTACTCCTGCTGACTCCATGAAACTAACTCCCAGGTATTGGTGTCAATCATGACCTTGGCACGAAGCAGAGGAACATACAGAGTTTACATATGACATTTCAGTGAAGGAACTGTTCACAGAAGTCTGATCAGGGTAAGGGAATCTATACAGATGGGGAAGCACCTAGTGATTAACAATAGTGAAAAGCCCTTAATATTCCAAAAAGGCAAGAGGAACTAAAAGCTGAGTTCATGCAACAGGAGCCATACAACAGAAGTTCTGTGGTTCCATAATTTATCTTTTGATGAGACAGTGTTTACATCTTTCATGACTGATCCAGAAAAGAGCAAGTGGTTGAACAATGAATAGCATACCATAGGAAGGCACAGAAACTAGGGGATTGAGGGAGAGGTGGCGGTGGGGGGGGGTGGTCTTAGATAGGAAGAACATGATAAAAGGGGAGAGAGAAGGTTATCGGGCCAGTCTCACTAAACTGGTTCTATTTTCTCAGGTGGAAGAGTAGCAAATGAGTTAGATGTTTGGAAATGAGGAGGAGGAGGAAGACGGAGAGGGGCATCATAGTGACAATAATGTTTTTCATTATGGCTAACTATATGCCAGGTGCCATTAATACTATCACAAATATATATTATAAGGTTATCAATATCATCATTTTGCAAAAAAAAAAAAAAAACTGAGAGGTAGAGAGTTTAAACATTTTTTCCCACATTACCTATGTGGCAAAGCCATAGTTGGCTCATATGTGTCTAACAGGGCACATTGTCAACAGCTCTGTTTTGCTGCATAGTTTTCAAGTAACTATAGCACTGAGGGAAAGAACAATTTGACTAGAAAATGAAGCAAGGTTGTCTTGCCATATTAAGGACTATATGATAGTGATGACCATGAATTTAATGTACTGACATACCTAGCTCTGAAATTTGTGTCATATGAATCATAACTGCCTGTATGTAGGCAGAGAAAATGTCAGGAAGTTTAAAGAGAAGGTAAGAATGACCAGTGAGGGATGGCTATTGACATCAGGAGGACACAGCAATCTCTGACAATTGGTATTATTTATCTTTGATCCTAAGCCATAGCTACTATTTTTGAAGAGCTAAAGAGGCCAGAAACTCTATTACAGGAGGAAAAAAAAATTCCATCTTTTATAATCCCACCATAAAGAGAGCTTGAAGCCTTTAAATTAAAAAAAAATATATATATATATGGATAAGTTCTGTGCTTCTGAAAAAGGGCCTCAGTTCCAAATAAAATTCATTCTGACTATATCAGCCGCTTCATTTATATATGGGGATTCACCAATGTATTCACCAAGTTTATAGATAAGGTTTATAAACAGAGACCTCAAAAGCATCCCTTTACCTGGTTTGTGTTGTCAAAACTTACATTTTAGCAAAATGAGAGCTCTTCCTTATTACCATGAGTGATATGCCAAGAAGTTAACAATGCAATTTTTTAGAAATGCATCAAAACCTTATATTTTGATATAAACATCATAATCTTAAACTTTCTTATAATTTTCAGTTTTTAATTGTGTATACACCATGCCAACTGACTGTGTATTAAAGCTGTGTGCAACAAATTGAAGATCTTTGTTTCTAGGTACAAAGTTACTTAGCAAAATAAGTAATCTCCCACCCCGTTAGAGAAACTAATCACTTCTTTGAAAGCTTAAAATAGCATAATCTACTGATTTATATTGTGTTTTATTGGCTTCCTGCTAAACAAGGTAACTTGTCAATAAACAGTTTTAATGAGAAGCTAGTCAAAATGAAGTAATATCTGTTTGCCAATGTCATCAATGTTTAAAGGCTAATGAGAAATCTTGAGAGGTAATCTTTACATATCATGGGAAAAGAAAGAGAGGTATGCATCTATAAAGCTGCTGTAGGAAAATTATTTGAAGGGTATGTGGCTTCTAATCTCTACAAAGCAATGGTATGAAGCAGGAACGATGAAACTTTTTCTGAAAAGGGACACATGATGCATATTTTTGGCCCTGTAGGCCATATATAGTCTTCTGTAGTAGGTATTTTATCATTGCAGCATCAAAGCAGCCATAGATGATACTTGGACAAATGGGTGTAGCGTGATTCAATAAACTGTTTTTTTTTTTTAATTTGTTTGTTTGTTTTGCTAAAACATATGGCCAGTGGATTGGGTCCATAAGTCATAGTTTGCCCAGCCCTATTATCAAATCAAATATGTTAAGTTGTTGCATATTAAGGTGATGATGCAGTGTTTAAAAGACATTGTAAAAAGCAAAGTGAGGCTTTCACTTTAAAGAATTTTTTACAGTACTATTTAATACATATATGTGAATAAGCAAGTTGATTATAACAGAGTGATTTCCACTTATCCTTGATTCAATCAAGAGTAAAATTCATTATTTTAAAGATATTATCTAATTAAAAGACAGGGTGGGATGATAAGAGCCTAAGATAAAGCATGTCAAAGGGGATCCAGAAGAAGGGCCAAATGAAAGAATTAGATTATACACAATTTAGTGATGAAATGGTTTGGTTATGCCAGTTACAGTGTTTTGATGGTGTATTTGTTAATACTTCGGTACATACTAAATTGTTTTAAAATTGCTGTTGTATAATACATTTCAGTTTGACAAGGGTGAGGCACCCTCCCCCCTGCTTATTGCCATTGAATATGTTTCCTTCAATTTTTTTCTTCAAATTTAGTGATGAGATTCTGCAAACAAATGTTTAATTCATATCTATTTACCAAGTCATTAAACTAGCATGTATTGTGTTATTGTCATTTAGGAGATAATGTTCTGGATGCTAGAAATACAGCAGTGGAAAAGGCAATAAATCCTTGGTCTCAAGGAACTTGCAATCAACAAATAGGAAAGTGGATGAATAGGAATTTCAGAGAGAAATAAATGGTAAGGCAATTCAAGAGTGATATTGTTAACAGTGATTCAAGAAGGTGGTGATAAGAAAAAGGCTTAAACTACATTTGATTTGGTGGTTCCAGAATGCCTCTCTGAAAAGAGACATCATTGAGTTAAGATCTGAATTATAAAAAAATATCACAGTGTTGCTGAAATCTAGACCCAGAGCTTTCCAGGCAGGGGAAATGGCAAGTGAAAAGTGTCTTTTCTGGGAATGAACATAAATGTGTTCCAAGAATAGAAAGAAAGTTACAGGTGAAGCGTAATGAGCTAGTAAGAGAATGGGATGCATTCAGGTGAGAGCATTGGTAAAGGAATAGATCATATAAGTTTTGTAAACCAGAATGAAGAATCTAGATTGTATTTAAATGTAATGGAAGCATTTGAGGATTTTTAATGGAATAGTCAGATAATACATTTCATGTTTTACGAAAAGCACTCTGGCTGCTATGGGGAGAGTGTAATGTAAAAGGGCAAAAAAGGTGAAACAATGGATTAGGAGGTATGGCAATAGCCCAAACAAGAGATTGATTGTATGAGTTAGCCTTTTTATGATTCTTTACATTACCAGAAGGTGTAACTTTTTTCCCTATTATTTCTATGTATTTTAAGAATATTTCTCCCATATCTTTCTTAGCTTAATGAAATGAGCTAAAAAAACAAGAAGAACTTCTTTTATCTAGGATTCCAGAAGAAAATGGCTATGGAATGCTGAGATTGCTTTATTTTCATGGTTTCTACATTAAGTATGAACCACCAACTCTTTTAGAACATTTTAATACATCAGTGAGAATCAAAATTTTAAATTTTCTAAATATTCAATTTATTAAGCATCCATAGAAGGCAATGAAGAACATATTATTAAAACTATCATTATTAACAACCTCAATTTATAGAGCATTTGCTATGTGGCAGGAATTTTGATAGAACTTTAACTAAACTAACTCATTTAATTACTACCCTAGCTATGAAAAATATATATAACTATGTAAAGCATATATAACTATGTAAAGTATACATAATTAACACCATCTTAAAATTGAGAAAACTAAGACAGAAATAAATTATGAATCTTGCTAAGAACACAGCAAATAAGAATTGAGGGTAGGAAATAGCAAATGTGTTTATAGATGTTATGAGAATGGTGTTTGACAGTCTATTATATTGTTTCCAGAGGTTATTTCTTGTTTTTTTCTGAAT
This sequence comes from Panthera uncia, assembly GCF_023721935.1. Classification (NCBI taxonomy): domain Eukaryota; kingdom Metazoa; phylum Chordata; class Mammalia; order Carnivora; family Felidae; genus Panthera; species Panthera uncia. The sequence continues at coordinate 27,437 of NW_026059734.1, read as the reverse complement.
GCATACACATAATTTGTCTTTTTCTTTTTCTCTTTCTTTCTTTCTTTCTCTTCTTTCTTTCTTTCTTTCTTTCTTTTCTTTGGCTTTGGCATAATAGAATACTAATTATATAAAAATGACATAAAAGAGTTAGTTTTAACAAAACATGAATCTGCACCACAGTCCCATGTGAAAAGACGGTTTGGATTATTAAGTTAAAATACATCCAAAAATATGCCCCGGGAAGTAAAATTCTACGGAATGACAAATTAGAACTCCCTTTGGAAACTGAAACAAAAATATTACCATATTTTAAATTGGGAAACATCAGGTACAGGAAAGAATACCATCACAAACAACTGGGAGTGTATATGATTGATGAAGAAATGGCCTACATTATATTACGAGTATTATTTGTATCTTGGGAATAGAAAGTGTGTAGAATTTATCCATACTTACTTGTTTGGAGACTGTTTACCATAGTTATCAAGTGTATAACTAGGATTACAGTGGTTAATTTAAAGAGCAGAGACTCCAGAGTTTTGTATAAAACAAAAGATTCAGAGAATCTTTATACAAATAATGGAGTGTAAAATGAAACACACACACACACACACACACACACACACACAACTAGGAATTGCTCACTAGAAGATACTATACATTTTAAAAACTATTTGTTAGAAAATAGCATAAATACCAATAATTCCTTGATATAATATAAATGATAGTTAAGTAGCATATATTGAATATTTAGTATGTCAGGCATTATGGTAAGCACTCAACATTTCTACTTCCTTTAATCCTCATGAAAACATAGTGCCATTTTAAAGGAAATAACCTCATTGTATTGTTGAAGTAAGTGTAGTTTACCATGGATTATTGGCTGTTTCTTGAGGAGCCACAGCTATTATGAAACAAATCCTGAATCTGAAACTCAGCTATTATCCTCAGGGACTTCCAAGCCAGTTTAAAGGTAAATGAAGAAGGGGAGTATACTTGTCTGTGCTAAGGGCTTTAAAAACCTGCGGGATGTAAGGGCATCCACCAGCACAAATAAAATTTCTTCCTTATCTTCTGCTTCTCATACCTTAATTTCTGCCTATAGATTTTAGATACTTGGCTTTAAGCCATTGTGACTTGTGTGTCTAATTATAATTAAAGTATAACCATAGAGCTATCAGATGAAGTTATTTTTTATTGTTTACCCCTTTTTGTAGAAAATAATAAATAAAACTGATGGCTAAAGTCACAGTCCTGAAGGAGGGAATAGGATAGGTTTGATTACAGTAAGGGTTAGCCTAGAGTATGAGGAGCTCATTTTTTGGTGGGAAGAACACAGAGCAGTCATGATACACCTTATCACATACCTTGAGCTACCTATTGGGATAAGAAGAACACTGAAAACTGAAGGGAGAAAACAAACACAGATCTTCTTAACTTCAATATTTTGCCTACTATATAGGGTGACCAAATACCCTCGTTTGTGTAAGTTATGGACCTGCTGTTATATTATAATTATGAGATTCCATGTTTAATCTTTCTGAAACATATTACTTGAACAACAAGTTATCCTTCTACCTATTCACTCATGAGTAAACGGAGGGTAAATAACTTGTCTATGGTCAAATAACTTTTGAAGAGTGATGCTTCATACTGAACCAAGAAAATCTGTCTCTGCCCATTATCCTCTCTAGCATGTTTGTGGTACATATTAGGTGTTTATTCGTGCTGCTTTCTCCTCCTCCTCCTCCTCCTCCTCCTCCTCCTCCTCCTCCTCCTTCTTCTTTTGTCAAAGTAATTTTTTATTCCTTCCAAACTCCTCTCAATGTTCTTCAGAAATTCTTTTCTTATACTTTCCATAATTATGTTTGTTTCACTCAGGTGGCATGCTAAAATATTCACAGCTTGAAAAATGCACTGTGTGAAATTGTCCATGGCTTTTAAACCCAAGATTTGATTTTCTTCTTTCTTTCTACTGCCTTCATTTCTGCAGCACTTCATGAATCCTTAGAAACCAGTTATATCTCAGTCTGCCCTTTCTTCTGGTAGACAAGCTATGCTTTCAGCCATAACATTTGAGACTGAACTTTTGGTAAAGGTGACTATTCTCTGGTCCTTCTGTTGTTATCAGTTTTATATATACTTTTTAATTGAAATACATAAAAAAACATGATTTCATCTACTCATCATGTATCTGTGTGGGCTCAGCTTGCTTTTAGATCAGGATTCACATCATGGCAGATACATTTAAAAACTTTTTGTGCACTTTGACCAATCAGCTAGAATGGTTTTCCTGATGTGCCCCCTGTAGGTGTGAGTCTGACATAAGATATTTCCAGTGAGATTTGTTATTGGCTACTTCTTCCTTTGTTTATCTTCTGCTCCTACTCCTTGACTACTCTTAGTTTTGTGAATACTCTTCCTGTTTACTAAATAGAGATAAAGCCTGATGACATTCTATTATTTTTCTATGGTGTCTCATGAGATATTTTGCAAATTCATGGCTTTACCAATCACATCTAAGAGTATGACTCCTGTGTCTTATAGATTTAGAATTATTTTTTTCTACTGAGGACTATATCTAAATGTCTAGCTGTTCTTTAGACACCTGGACATAGACATGTTCTCAAAAAGACCAACATGAAACTTTTAAAGACTCTAAGAACTATAAATAATATACTTTCCCAGCATGTAATTTATAAATAATACTAAACTATACCATACATGTAAGGCAATAAGAAAAATTGTGATTGTCCCCATATGGTGACTATTTTGCTGCTTCAATAAGCTATCAAAAATTCTTCCAATTTTTAAAGTTTTCTTCTTATATTTTGGTGGCCCTCTCTCACTAAACCCTAATCATTTGTACAGGAATTTGTTTTCCTGTACACCCTATTTTGGGTTTTGTACTTTCATGACCCTACCTATCTAGAAGAAAAATCTTGGTTTTGTTTATCTTTCTCATTTTTTAAAAATGACAAACATCCTATGTTTGTTTCATCTTTCCTTTTATTTCCTTTCTGTAATACTGTTGAATATTCAAAATAGTGCTAACAGATGTTAAAGATAAACCCCAAATTCTTAGTACTTGAAACAATAAAAAAAATATCATTCCCTAACTGAAACTCTAAAATGGATTCTGCTAATTAGTGACAGGAAGCAGAACATGTAGTTATTAATACACTCATTCTCAGCCATGCTGCCATCTTTGATGTTAGGCTTCCAGTATCACCCTGGATATGGATATAGAGCAGGAAGATGGAACAAGTCAAAGATGAAAAATCTATTTCTTAAGAAGAAATTTTATGTACAAACCATTCTACAAATGACTAAAATAAAATAAGCATTTAATTCCAACTTTATAACTATCTAACAATGAAAAATAAATTTCCAGAATTCTTTGTTTTTAATCCAACATCTATGTTCCCTTTTTGGGGGGGGAGAAAATATTGCACTGCAAGGCTGATTTGTTTTTCAGTAAGAAAAAAAATATTAAAATAGCCTTAATATGATGTGGGAGTCAGACTTTAGCCGATGCAAGATCAAACATTGCCCTAGAGATGAACCATTTTATAAAGCCACAGTGGATTTCCCTCTTCATCAAATCTGAAGGGAAGGTAAACCTTTTCCAGAAATTCACTGATGAATTTAATAAACTGTTCAGAATTTTGTCTCATATAATTGCACAGTTATATATGTGTCCCAAGAATTTTCTTATCTCTTTCATTTTCTGAATCTTAATTTTAAAGGAGTTTCATCAGTTTGGTCCAACTTTGTGACCAGGAGAGAAGTAAAATAGGTTTGGTGAGCTGTAGCCAAGTTTCTTCACTACTGCCTTATTTCTGGTGCTTGTTAACTTTTGCCTTTTAAGTAATGTCCTTTTTGCCTATCCTACCTTTCACTGTGCCTCTATTCACCATTACTTACAGGGAGATCCTATAATTTAACTAGGAATTAAAGGTCTTTATAAGTTTGCCTGGTAGACATAATTCACATTTTATGGGTTTAATTCCCACTTTTATTTGTTTTGTATTCAAGTCTGTCACCAAACTACACTCAATTATTTCTTGTTCATACACAAACTTTACCATTTTCCTTCATTTTCTTATATAATGCTAATATTACATGGAAGACGTGGTACAAATGACATTTCTCTTATGAAATCATTCTTGTTTCCAAATAGAATTTGCCTTACCCTTTTTTATTCTCTGATAGCAATTTATTTGCAGGTCAGTTATAGAAATATAGTACACACTGCAATTCCTTTCTCTTCCACTGAAGTGTAAACTTCATGATGGCAAAGGGAATGCCTTTTTGAAAACTGTGTTATTATTAGTTTTAAGAGTCCAAATAAGTATTTATTATAGCAAGCTAAATAGGAAGACACATTGTAAATGATAAAGTGCTACAAAAATATTTAAACATCTTAACATAACCTTGTAATTAAAATATTTACTTTTTAAAAGGTTGTATAACTTCATTAAGCCTCAATTCCCTCATTTTGAATATAACAAGGACCATTATCTCTAAGGGGTGTAGTAGAAAACAAAACAAAAACAAAAACACTAAACGCCTAAAAAAACCTGTAAGTGCTTTTGATAGAGCCTTGGGAAAAGCTCTCAAAAGATGTCAGTTGTACTAATCATTTAATATTTTACTATTGATATAAGTGTAACTCTTGGGAGTAGAGATACATTTCCTAGATCTGGAACAGGATCTAATCATTTCCTTGGTAAGACAGACAATTTTTCCATTTTAAGCCCATTCAGAATACATTTGAAGGGTATTTAGGAGCTTCAACAAAACATCAAATAAACGACTACCCACTTACAGAATGTGTGTCCTTTTGAGCATTTAGCATTTATGCTCTATGGACTGTATTTACTGTCAGCTTGTTTCAAGATGCAATTCATGTTATTAAATATCTCCTCCACCCTCATCATTATCATTGTAATTATCATCACTCTAGTGCTTAATAGTAGAGAATTAAAGCAATTAGACCAAAGCAGTGTGTTACATACAAAGCAATAAATAGGGGCACTGTGAGTCCTGATGTTCTTTCTTGTTGACTCTTGAGTTCTGAAACACAATTAAAAGTTTACAAAGCTTCACACGTAAAAACAATTAATATCAAAAATCAAGGTAACTGCAATATCACAAAATCAAGATGTCAATTTTCTATAAACATTGTTTATTTTTGTTACTTCATTCTGTATTCCACCATAATAGGTAATTGAAATACACATAAATACATACATACACACATACATACATATATGAATGTGAGTCTGAATACATCCCTCAACCTTAAAAGAAAACACCCTTCTTTTTCCAAATTTGAAATTCAGGATGTAAATACACATATACATACACACATATACATACATATATCTTTACATATATATATAAAATCTGCCTGTAGATGTTCAATTGTTTGAAATCTCTCTATGGAAAAATTCCATAAAGGTACAGAGAGTTAGGTAAGTTAAAAATTAAAGTAGAGGGAAAAAAAGCCATGGACGACTTTCCCATTCCTTAGTTATGACTATGTGCTATCTCTCTGAACTACCGTCTCTTCATATTTCCTTCATTTAAGGCTTTGGAGAAAAAAAAAAGAGAAAAAACAGAAAAGTTCAAAAGAAACGGTAACAGATGAGATGATAAGCAAAAAAATGGAAAATAGTTTTAAGATTATGGATGACTATTTAAAACAGAAGATCAGATAGTTAACCAAAAGAATAATATTTCAGGAATAATATTTCATAATTATCACTGTCCACACATAGGCCTAACTGTGACCTGCAGTTTTGTAGGACTCCTAGCTTAAAATGTTTCCACCCTGGGGTTCATGCTTTGCTGGAAACATCTTAAAATTCTGAAATTTTTAACCAGAGACTTTACATTTTCTTTTTGCAGTTTATATTTTCTTTTTGCAAATTTCCTGCAAATTTTGTAGACAGTCTTGTCCCCCATTATAGAGACACTTATTTGTGTGGTTGGCCAATTCATAAAAAATTCCTCAAAATCTCTGAACAGCCTTCATGTTCAAGGAGGGGGTCCCCAAAGCCCTTATATGCTATGAAATTTGAACTTTTTGTCTACAGTAATTAATGATAATAATTAACTTGTATGCATTATCTAATTAGAAAAAAAAAGGAAATATTTTTTTTGTTTTGTTTTCCAGTAATGGAACAGAGAGCACAGAATAATGAATTAGCAAAAAATGTTTATAAGAAAAATCCTGTGATCGTTGCATTAGTAATTTAAAAAAAAAAAAGTAGCTGAGAAGATGGTGAAATATTTTCCATGGTATATGAATTCAGGGAAGTGAGCATTTCTAGTTCTCATCATAACCTTTTATCTCTAGCAGCTCAGGTAGTTCTAAAAAATTCTGAGAACAGTATAGTCACACCAGTAGTAACTTCTTCAACAACCTAGTAAGTTTTGTGTCATTTTGTTTTTTAATTTTAATGGAAATCCAAGTTCACAACCTTGATCACTGAGATCACCACAGGCAGAGACTAAAGTGGGATACCTGGTCTTAAATTTTGACACTTTATTATTATTTTTTCCTTCAGAGCATTTTGAGTGTCTGAATGTTACCCAGTTTGATTTCAGAAAGCTTATGGATACCAAATAGCACTTTTGCACAATAGATGCTATGTGTTAAAAACCAAGTTTGCTTTATTTTTTAATCCTCAAAAGAACATTGAAAACCTACTGACTATATGTTGGATGTGACAGAGGAAAAAAATAGTTATTTATAAGATTTGCTTTCTTCTTTAAAAGACAAATCTGAAAGCATATTTTCAAATTTCTCAGCAGATTGATGACTGTGAGGCTATAAATTAGGGAAGTCAAGACAGATTGAAATTATCTACAAAAACATTAGGACATTGATGGACCAAGAGTGAAAGGAATTGCAGCCAGATGGGCTGGAAAAAAGAGGAAAATATCTCTGGTGGTTTGAAATATTTAGTCCCTGGTCTATCAGTCTTGGACAAGCATATTTTAATTTGGACAAATGCATGTGTGGAAGTTTCCTTGACTTATTCTTTTTATAATTTCTTTTCAAGACAAATAGTGCTATCCTGTAGTATACCATACACTTAGTGAGTTGGTCCCTGGTGCTATTTTGCATTTCTCAGTGTGTGGTCTTAAATCATTCCCTTTGGTGTTCTACTTTTGTGAAGAATAGCTTTATTTTTTTTTCCTCCTTTTATTGAGCATTTCTTGACTCATTTCAATGAACAGCACTTACAAAAACAGAATTGAGCGGCCTTTCTCATGGACTCTCACCTGGTACAGAGATGTTGCTATAACGTCCCTTTTGACAACCCAGTACTACTGAGTTCAGAACCTTTGACACTTTTTATAGAATTTCTGGTATCTATCAGTTGTAAGAAAAACTGAATTCAAGCCTACAGTGACAAGTCTAAAGCTAAGAAGTCACTACCTCGAAGTCAGGAAAATAAGCTTTCTCCAAGAGTAAATAAAATCATGATCTATCAATCATTAGGAAAAACTTTGGGTTTTCAAAAAATAATATTCAAATCTAAGAATTGCAGTTTCCTCTCACAAAGGATGTCATATATAAAATCATATTTATTCTAAGTTATAAAATAAGCCAATCACTGAAATTCATATCTATGTGTAACTGTGACAGAAGGAAAAGAAAAAAATAACACAGAGTGACACACAACTCATAAACTGTTTCTAGCTGGAAGAATTTTCATACTGCTTTTTAATAGGAAATTCCACATTATAAAGAAATTATTTTGAGAACTAATAAGAATGAAGAAGATAAAGTAAAATGGCTGTTCTGTAAATTTATGATTAACCTATAATTATTTTAGTGGAATACCAAAAACAAAAATAAATAGAAATATTTATAATCATCTTGTGACTTTAAGACCAATGAAATATATTTTTCTTGAGTGTGAGGAACTGTCAGATGTCTATGGCTGAAAATGAAGATGAGAGCTCTGTTGACCTCAAAGGGAAGGAGGAAGATACTGTCCTGTCTTTGCTGCTGTACGTTATCTTTCTAATCCTTACAGAAGAGATTAAGAAGGTGGGAGTGGGGGTTCTTTGACTTTACTAAAGCATTAAAGATGCCAGTAGTTGGTTACTCCCTAGCAAGATGTTTAGAATAAGGGGTGAGGGAATGTTAAATTCACCACTCTTTAGCTACCTCAAAAAACTGACTCTGCTCACCTGTCTCTCATATACAGTGCTGAGCATAAATAGATCTTGGAATGGGAAGGACAATTTAACAGTGCAGTTCAACACTGGGTTGCTTTATATCTAGAAGATTCATGCAATTAAGTTAGATTTAAAAATTGGACTGCTCCAGAATCAGTTTAAAGATTAGGGATATAGCAATGCAGTGGGATCTGGCTGAAGTTGGTATTTATGTAGAATTAAATGGCTCTCCAAATGTAATTTCCTTAACAGCACTGGCATCCTAAGTGAGCATATCACAGTTAGTGTTTGGAAAAACTTTTGGTGGCAATTTTATCTTCATTGTTAACTTATACTTGTAGATTCACTTTTTTTGAAGTTATTTAATGACACTGTTTTCTGTACATGTAAGCTGTGCCGTATCTGGATGTGCTTGATCTATTCTTTGTTCTTCCTTCACTCTGCTCTATGTAACAGGAGTGTTATCTCTGTATTTCCCAGGCAACCTAATCGTTGTTTTTGTTGGTTTGACACACACCTCGTACCTTCCTCTTTGCATTGAGCAGTGTCCAGCATCTTCAACACTTTCAGGATTTGTTCACATGGTTGTAGATATGTGTTTAACATTGAACTATGGCTGGAGTTAAACCTCGTCTTCATCTTATCCCTCCTAATTGGGATTGGTAGTGGCTTTCTGTTGTTTAATTTTCAGCTTCTCTATCATCTATGTAAAGTAATTAAAAGTCTTCTTGTCAAAAATACTTGAAGTGGTTTCTACCTTTTTTTGGTAGTCTTGAGTGATTTAAAATGTAGCTACAGTCTTATGATTTACTTAACGAGGCTCATGTTAATATATGTAATTAATATCTCATCTGAGTCTTTCATGCTCTAAAGATCTAGATGGGCAGTGCCTGAATGGCTCAGTCAGTTAAGCACCTGATTCTTGATTTGGGGCTCAGGTCATGATCTCATGCTGGTGAGTTCCAATCCTGCATCAGGCTCTGTGCTAACAGCACACAGGCTGCTTTGGATTCTCTCTACCTCTGTCTCTGCCCCGCTCCTGCTCATGCTCTCTCTCTGTGTCTCAAAATAAGTAAATAAACTTTAAAAAAAGTTATGAAGCTCTAGATGACATTGGCTCAAAGTTTTACTGCACTGTTAGGGGAAAGTCCAATATTCTTTCTAGAATGTCTTTAAGTTTCTGAGGTTCTCTTTGTGCAGTGACCTCTAGCACAGAGCTTCACCTCCTGCTGAATTATGTGAGCTTATCAATTGTCTGTCCATTGAACAGGCACTGTCAGGACTTGTACTAACTACTCAGAAGCAGAATCAGCCCTTTCTGTGAACTGTATACACACTAAAATAGCCAGTTCAAAATATTAGGAAAATGATATGAATAAGCCATCCAATCTCCCTCTTATTATGCTTCTCTTGGAAAATATCTCTTTCTCCTTTTACTGATATCTCCCATTCTTTATATCCTCTAGTTTCAGTATGCTTTGCCTCCAAATTGCTTCAGTAAATGTCTAACTCTTTTCTATTTTTAAAGCAATATAACTTCCAAAGTCAACTACAAAACTACTTTTGCATCTACAACTCAATCTTGGTGTTCAATGAGCAATATATATATACATATATTTCATAGGATCTATACACTTCAGTAAGCAGAAAACATATATTTTATTTCATTGGATGTACATACCGTAGTAAGCAGAAAACATTGTAAAAATGTTCCATTTCACATGAACCAAATTTTTACAGTGATTTCTCTTTCTTTTTCCTCAAACCACTCCACTTCTCTCTAGTTCAAGTCATAAATGTTTAATAGTTGTTTTAATTATGGTTTTTGTTTTTGCTTCTTTAAATTCTATGTATCTCAAGAGAAAAAGTTGTCTATTTCGCCTAATTTCATCCAAATGAAATGGGTGCTAGGGATTTAGTGTAAAGCAAGATATATATTTTTTCTCTATAGGAGTTTTCAATGTTATTAGTTATTTATTGCTGCATAACAAATTATCCCAAACCATAGTGATTTTAACAATAAGATTTATTATTTTATAGCTTTGGTAGATCAGGAATCCAGGTCTGGCTTAGCTGGATATCCTGTTTAAAGTTCTTTTACAAGATTGTAGTCATGTCAAGGCTCAATTGGACAAGGTTCTGCTTCAAGTTTATTCATGCTCTGGTTCACAGGATTCAGTTCCTATGGACTTTGAGATTGAGGCCTTAGCTCTCCACTGGTTGATAGCCAGAGACTGCTGTCATTTAATTCCTTCACACGTTGGTTTCTACAGAGGACAGTTCACAACATGGTAGCTAGCTTTTGTAGAGTGAGCACATGAAAAGAGCCAGGGAGAGAGTGCTAGCAAGACAGAAGTCATGGCTGTTTCTATCTTAATCTCTAAAGTGACACACCATCATTTTTACCGTACTTTATGCATTAGAAACAAATCAATAGGTAAGGCACACACTCAAAGAGAGAGTAAGAAGTGAATACTAGGAAGCTGGGATCATCAGGAGCTATTTTAGAAGGCTCCTACCACAGGCATTTAGAAATAAACAGGGAATTATAAAGTTATGTGATAATAGTATGTCAAAATTCAATACCTATTTATGGAAAAAAACAAAGGGATGGCTCAAGGGAGGCTTTCAGTTTTCATTTGATACGTTTTTGTAGTTTGCATTATCTTACATGTCAATATTTTTAAAAAAGTTTTGTGAGTACAGGGAATGTTTAGATGATGATATAATGAATTATTTTTTTTCTTATATATAACTCTTATTAACATAAAAAGATATTGTCTCAAAACTACTCTTTATATAATTATATAACATGGACAGTAGACCTTGGAGAAGTAAGAGTATATTTAGAGAGAATGCTTATAGGGCTGCAGTTAAATTCCCAACTGGATATCAGCAGAGCCTGAACTTTGGAATTTTTACAGGAAAGGAGAAAGGTGGATAGATTCAAGAGCAAGTTAGAAAACAAAGACCTGATGAGAAAAGGGAAGAAATAAAGTAAGACTTCTAAGTTTCTGGCTTATATCCTCTAGTGGTTGCTGTACCTTCCATTTACATCTGAAACAAATGAGTAGGTTTGGGACTGGAGAGTGGAAATGATGAAGTCTATTTTTGAAAGTTTAAGTTTGAAATATCTGTAGGACATACAAATGGAGATAGAATAAGATTAAATATAGATCTGGGACTCAGGAAATGTGATATGGGGAGATAATGGAAGTTAGTGTCATATGTATGCACAGAAACACTAGTTTATAAACACTGTCTCCAAAGAAAATTAAGTTTTCTTATTCTATAGAAATAATCTAATCTTTCTTACAAGACTGTATTTTCTGGCAGCAGCATTAAAAAATGCAAATATATTTTAGCCTGTTTTTTTTAACTGATGTAATAATTTAAAGCAGTTCCTTTAGGTAAAAGCATGGAAAGCCTTTCCTTAGAAAATGATTGGCTTCTCCAATTTCCATCCTATGAGGAGTGGTTCTCTCCAATACAATTTGTAATTACTAGCTTTAAAATATTGCTGAACTCTCAATAATTTTTACCATTATATATTTTAGTAGTCATGCAGACATATTAAATTTAAAAAAAAAGACTTTATTTAAATTGGTTGGGAACTCTGTTACAGTGCTGCCCAGCATTCTCATTTTCAAAGCAAATCTGAATTAAGTCCCATTTCCTTCTGATTCAACTCTCTGAAGCAAACTAATGTGATAAAATGATCCCTGCTAAGGTGTTAATGAATGATAATGAAGTCAGTGACACCCCCATTTAGGCATCGTATTTGCATTTTTAAAGCACTCTTTTACAGAAAGAAGATCTTTAAAAAAATAAATGAAACAATAAGTAAGAATGGCGGGCAAATATGAGAGCACGTGCAGAGCTCTCAGCATGCAGAGCTGTGTTAGCTCTCTACCTAGCCTCAGACTGCATATTTTTTCCCCAGAAGTACTCTCCTCCTCAAACTCCTATAAATTTGGACTTCGACAAAAATTGTCTCAAAATGCAAGAACAGAGGAACAGTCATTTTTCATTCTTATTTGCCTGTCAGTGTCAGTGGTGAAACAGAGTATCCTGTTCCCGTGTAACATAATGATAATAAACCCACCCAAAGTACTCTGCAATAATCCCTACAACATTTCCAACTCACTTAGGATCTGACAATACATTTCAGGTCTAGGATCAAAGTGAAATAAATATGTGACTGCTCTGTTGTAAACTAGCCTGGCATGCTAAGTAGTGTTGATCCCTTTAAGCCTAGATTTTAGTTTAGTTGTGAGGGTGAGCAATTGTTATGAATATAACCCTACATCCTTCAAGCAGCAGAGGCATCATTTATGTGCTGGGTGGAAGAAGCTGTAGTTCTACCCTTATTCATCTTATCAATTTATAACAAAGGGCTGTGTTTTCTGTCCATATTATTATGATATTGTGTATCTGTGTGTGCATAAATATACATATGTATACATGCACACAGTCAGTGAGTCCTCTGTATTTTGACTTTGATCATTCAGAGAAAGTCATGCTGGCAATGAGAATACTCAGATAACACTGAAAATAATCAAATAAATAAAATATTGCCTTCACTTCAGAGAAACATATGTAGGTCATAAAAACATTAAGATAAAACACTGAAAACACAAACATGCTATTCCTGGCAAATGGATCCACTTCTGTATAGTTAATGCTAGTTGTAAAGAGTTGTTGAGTTAGTTTTGTATTTTATTCCTTTTTTTTTTTCTTTTATTTATTTTTGGGACAGAGAGAGAGCATGAACGGGGGAGGGGCAGAGAGAGGGAGACACAGAATCAGAAACAGGCTCCAGGCTCCGAGCCATCAGCCCATAGCCCGACGCGGGGCTCGAACTCACAGACCGCGAGATCGTGACCTGGCTGAAGTCGGACGCTTAACCGACTGCGCCACCCAGGCGCCCCTAGTTTTGTATTTTAAATGATACTTTATGCAATTATTCTTCATTTTAGAATTGTTTTTTTAATGAGATTTTTTTTAAAAATTAACGTTTATTTATTATTGAGAGACAGAGACAGAGCATGAGCAGGGGAGGGACAGAGAGAGAGGGAGACACAGACTCTGAAACAGGCTCCAGGCTCTGAGCTGTCACCACAGAGCCTGATGCGGGGCGAGAACTCACAAAACGCGAAATCATGACCTGAGCCAAAGTCAGACGCTTAACCAACTGAGCCACCCAGGTGCCCTGAGATTTTTTTTTTTTTTTTTTTTTTTATATTTTCAACCCTTTCGGACTTTCTCCATATTTCTCTGTAAACAAATACATGTTATCTGCCACGTATTGTAATCTACAGGTGACTTAATGAACCCATTAAGTCTCATTGAACCCATTTTTGTCTTATCACTAATGATAAAAATTATATGGGGCTCTGGGGCGCCTGGGTGGCGCAGTCGGTTAAGCGTCCGACTTCAGCCAGGTCACGATCTCGCGGTCCGTGAGTTCGAGCCCCGCGTCAGGCTCTGGGCTGATGGCTCGGAGCCTGGAGCCTGTTTCCGATTCTGTGTCTCCCTCTCTCTGCCCCTCCCCCGTTCATGCTATGTCTCTCTCTGTCCCAAAAATAAATAAAAAATGTTGAAAAAAAATTTTTAAAAAATTATATGGGGCTCAAATCAACATTATAATGAGGCTATTTACAACTGGTGGAAGGAACACCTATTCCTTCATTCTGAATTCTTGGAATCTCACAAGGATAAACTAAATAGTTCCAATTAGGAGAAAGAACTGAAGTAATCAATAGTATAAGCAAAAAGAATGGGAATCACAAATAGAGTTCAGTGTGCATGTGTCAATATTTCATGGATCAAATAAGTTTTTGCCAAATGATAGCAAATGATCCTTATATCTCCTGGCATCAGTTTTAACTTATGAAATTATTTCTTTTTTATTTATCACCTAAATAAATAATTATGATAATTATGTGTTTGGTAAAAAATAAACAAGACAATTTGTTATATTCCTAGTAATCAGCTTCTTTTAACTTTGATTATTGTAAATGAGTTTGTGTGTATTTGTGTGTATACATGTACATGTGTGTGTTTATATATGTGTGTGTGTTTTAAGATTGGACATATTTTCAGGACATAATTTATGTGTAATCCTAAAAATAAACCTATTTCTAGAATAACAGGAAATCATAGAAGATGTTCAGTCTTGCAAGTGATGTCAGTTTTTAAAATCTAATTTTTTCTTGAAGATATCTTCCATAGACTGTTTCTCACAATGGCAGGTCAAGTTATTTGGACCAACCTTCATACTCAAAGTTTCTTTTTCTTTTTCTCTTTTTCTTTTTCCGGAGAGAGAGAGAAAGAGAGAGAGAGAGAGAGAGAGAGAGAGAGAGAGAGAGAGAGAACATGTGCAGGGGAGGGGTAGAGAGATTGGAAGGAAGGAGAGAATCCTAAGAAGGCTCCAAACCCAGTGCACAGCCTAATGCGACATTCTACCTTACTACCCTGAGACCATGACCTCAGCTGAAATCAAGAGTCGAAGGCTCAGCTAACTGAGCCACCCAAGATGCCTCTCTACTGAAAATTTCTAAAATTATGGACAAAGTGTATGTTGAAAAAAAATCTTGAAATTCCTGAAGATCTAATGAGGAAACAAACAATTACTAGGTTAAAATAGAAGGAAAAACTGGAACCAAGAGAGGTATTGTGGATTGCAGAAAATATGAACTTTTATGTTGATAGATCTATGGTAAAGAATATAAAACAAAGCCCAGACTCTCCATGAAAGAAGGCATCTAATAGGAGAATGTCCCACAATAAACTACACTAAAGATTATACCCTCGGGGCAAAAGTAAACAAGAAAAGTATTGACCTCCTTGCTGAGGTAAGGTCTAGTTTTAAAATCCTCGATCCTTCAGGTAACCTGAAGTATTCAACAGTGTTTAATGTAACTGAGGACAAAGATTGGCCCTAATGATGGACTGAAGCAAGCACAAATTCTTTTTGGAGGAATGTCCTCTTTCATCAGAGTCCTCAAGTTATCCCTACAAATAATTTTTAAAGTGAAAGGCTTAGAACATCAAAGATAGCCAGGTTCACAAAGTAAAACTACACCAAACACATGAACCAACAGAAATTCTAGCAACAAAAGAAACACACCCAGAAATACCTCCTATTGGAATTATCAGATACAGAGGACAAAATATCATTTTGTCATTTATTTATTTATTTATTCCACAAATGTAATTTATTTATTCCACAAATGCTTATTGAGCACCTGTTAGATGTTCAGAGCTCTTCTAGGCACTACAAATTCAATGGTAGATAAAGTAACAACCCTATCTTCCTTAAGGAGTTTACATTTTAGTGGGATGAGACAGACAAGAATTTACTTATTGTTTAGAAAATGTTGCAAGATCTGAGACGGACAGCACTGAGGAGAGCTGGGTCTAGAAGCTTATATAGGACCCGACCTAGGCCAGAATGACCATTAGAACCAAAGAGGTCAAGGCAGCAACAATTAAGTGTCTTCAACTGAAGATTTTTTTTTTAATGTTCATTTATTTCTGAGAGAGAGAGCATGAGTGAAGGTTCTAGAAGCAGAGAGAAAGGGAAACAGAGGCCTGAAGCAGGCTCTGCACTGACAGCAGCGAGCCCAATGTGAGGCTCAAACTCATGAACCATGCATGAGATCATGACCTGAGCTGAATTTGGTCGCGCTCAACCAACTGAACCACCCAGTTGCCCCTGGGCTGAAGATTTAAATCAAAAATAAAAGTTGAGTATATCTACCACAGGAAGATAGAAAACAGTGGCATTGCTAATGTGCAAAAGGATGTAAAGAACATATAGGACTTAAAAATTTATTAAATTAAATGAAAAAAAATAATAAAGGGACTGTATGGCAACAGAAGGCAAAGTTAGTGAGCTTAAAGGGAGTGAAGAAAAATAGTGCCCCCTATAGTGAGGGTTCAGTTAGCGAAGCAGAACCACTATGAATAATAGAAAATAGAATATTTGTTTTCACAGTAAAACTAAACAAGTATGGGACACACTGGGCAAGTAAGGATAAGAGTGGATAAGGTAGAGGATTAAGAAAAACAACCACAAAAAACCTCCTCTCTGAAGCACTGGCTAAGTGGATACATCAGAACTTGCCAGAGAATCTCAGAAACCCAGCTCTGGCTAATTGCCAGAATGAATCAGTGAAGGTGCATTGTGAAGTCAGTGGCACAGTGCTGTTTCTGCATCTGGGTGGGCCTGAGGTCACTGTTGGTCAACAGGGCCAGGAAGTCAGCAGAAAGCAACTGTTAATGTACAGTGGGGTAAAGTGTGGTCAATGTAGAAACTGTTTATCTGAGAGTTGCTGCTTCTGTTTCTCACAACTTATAGCCACAACAACCAACCGAGATGATGGCTATTGCTTCCTTTCTGCCTCCCAAATCTTGTACAAATCCTTCTTTTGGTCAGCTACAACTAGGAAGCACACAGAGAGGAATCCATGAGAAGCATATTTCTAGTTAAGCCAAGTTTACACAGTGAAAAAATACCATAATAAGCATGACAGAGAGAAAGATGGAAAATACAAAAAAAAAAGGATAAAAAATGTAGAGGACAGATTGAGAAAATATCATTTAAATTGAAGACTCATAAGGAGAGAAGAGAAAGATTGGGTCAGAAGTAATATTTGAAAAGATTCTGATACCTTACAAAAATGTTCAATGACACAAATCCATCATACCAGGAGTTATAAGTAATTTTAAGGAAAAAAAATAAATACATCCACAACTTGGAACATCATAAAAAATTGTAGCTCATCAAATGCATGATGAAAAACCTTATTTTTTTAATAGCACAAAGGAAAATATGGAATTGAAAGGTGACTTTTCAATGCCATCAATAAACACCAGAAAATGGTGAAATCATATTCTGAACATGCTGAATGGGGGGAAAAACAATAGAAAAACAACAACGAAACTCTCAGTATTGAATTGTATATGTCTTAAAAATATCTCTTGGGAATGAAGATGCAGTGAAATACTTTTCAGACAAATAAAGGAGTAATTGATCTTACGTTTAATGGCAATTGGAGCCATATACGTAGTTTGTTAATATCCTGTGTTATTAAATTCTTTCTTAAAAAACACTAATTCTTGTGCATGAATTCTTTTGAAATTTATTTAAGGATATTCTTATGAAAACTCTCACTATGAAAATACAAATACAACTGCATATAATTTTAGGGGACTCCTGAGTGTTGAAGCCCTTTCATTACTGCTTCAGCTGCTGGGACTTCATTAATATTTCCTTGCAATATGACATTTGGGTTCATATATTTAAAATATAATGGAACTGTTTTACCATTTGATCTTTTTATTTGTAGAATTTTTATATGTTGATCACTATTAGGATTTTTGTTTCATTTTGTTTTCTTCTCTTGTTTTCAGTGGAAGGCTATGAAGGAGTTTCTTAATGTTATGCTAGAAATCTTGAAGTTTCATAACTGCTCCATTTTTTCTTTATCTTATTTATTGCACAAAAAAAGTAGAGAGCAATAGGTAAGGGAATGATACTTGCTAGTTTGGAGGGAAGAGATCAGATTCTCCCACAAGATGTATTAGTATGGACAGATGATGAGTGATGAGAAGAAACTGAGCAAGACAAAACAATTTTCATTAAACCTCCTTGTTTCACTTTCAGCTATACTTGGGTACTAAAGTCTGAAAACTCTGCTTCATATCTGTTTCGCCAATAAAACGTTGATCTCCAGAAACCAAGTGAATTCTGTATACTGGTGATAAGGATAAAGGTCCTGAGAAACTAACAGATTCTGTGTTTTTAGAATCCTGCTTCTTCCCCTGCTTTCCATGGCAACTTTTCCTTCCTGGCTCAGAGCCTTTCATGATCCATTAGTATTGCACTCTAAACAATCCCAGGTGTCATCACCTTGGGGTCTGCTAAATGGTTACTACCTCCTACACTCCCTTGGATCTTCTAAAAATGCGTTGAAATGTCTCATTTGCTGCTGTCACACTTCTGTGAGTTTTCACATTACTGTTACTACTTCGCCAGATTTTTATTGGGGCCTTGGAATAAAAGAGAGATACATTTAGTTAATTCATCCTCTCTATATGGAAAACTTGAATGAATGTTCTTTGAGTGAATAAACAAACATACACAGATTGTTCTGTCCTTTAGACATGACCCTTGTATAAGACAAACCAAGATACAGACTTTTAAATATAGAGAATAAAATGATAGTTACCAGAAGGGAGGGGAGTACGAGGATGGGTTAAATAGGTGATGGGGAATAAGAGTGCACTTGCTGTGATGAGCACTGAGTAATGTATAGAATTGTTGAATCACTATATTGTACACCTAAAACTAATATAATGCTATATGTTAACTGGAATTAAAATAAAAACTTTAAAAAATGAAAAAGAAAGAGAAAGAAGGAAGGAAGGAAAGAAAGAAGGGAGGGAGAAAGAAAGAAAGAAAGAAAGAAAGAAAGAAAGAAAGAAAGGGAGAGAAGGAGGGAAGGAATAAATAGCCCTTTCACACTTCCCTGAATAACTTCCCATTCATTCATGCATTCATTCATTTATTTATTTATTTAAGAAAAAGAGAGAGAGGCAGAGAGGAAGGGAAAGAAAGAATCTTAAGCAGGCTTCATGCTCGGCATAGAGCCTGATGTGGGGCCCGATTTCACAACCCTGAGATCATGACCTGAAATCAAGAGTAAGACGCTTAACCACCTGAGCCACTCAGGTGCTCTACTTCCCTATTTTTCCAAATTAGGAAATTCTACCTGCAACGTCCCTGAATATGGTTCCTTTGTTACTCCTCCTCCTTTTACTGACAGTGAATTTTAAATGTAGTGTTTTCTTGAATCACATTATTTTATTGACTCTAAGTTTTTATCTTTCTGTTCTCTGTATTCTATCATGAGATTATTTACTTTCCTCTTGGATTTGACAACTAAGAGAACATTGCTCTAAAATAGTTTGCTGTCTACTTGCCTCACTATCCTACCAACCTCCATTTCAATTTCGATAGGTTGTTCATTGCTTAAAATGTATACTTTGTTGTCTGAATTATATCCACAGCTAGGAGGACAGTAGAACATCAGAAATAAGAGGCTCTTCTGTTAATTCACAATTCCTAAGTTGAAATCTTGGCAGAACTATTTGCTACCTGTGTGATCTATAGCAAGTAATTTAAATATAGTAAGATTTAGTTTATTATTATTTTTTCAGTGAGGAAAATAGCTATTTGACTCACCAGTATTTGAGAATTAAGTAAGAAATTGTACATTAAATTCTTTGCCGGGAACTTGTTCAAATATAAGGAGATTCTCTATGGATAAAATAGACAAAAATCTCTGTCTTCATGGAGTTTTATATGTCATAGATATATAAAAATAATAATAGTAACAATAATAATGATAATAATTATATGGCATTATAGAAGGTATAAGTACTGAGAAGAAAAATAAAAATGAATCAAATACTTAAATGTAGTATATGTTATAGTATATAAATTATACATAATTTAAACTTTAAAATATGTGATAAAAAAAGAAAGCATGGAAGCAAGTAGAGAATGTAGGTGGTTCTGATGGTGGAGCAGGTGGTTAATAGTTTGCAATTTTATACAGAATAATTAAGAAAGATTTACTGAAAAGATTACATTTAAAAAGAAATTCAAAGAGAACAGGGAAATATCCATGTGACTATTTGAATGAAGAGCAGTGTGAACAAACAGAAGAGCCAGAAGAAAGACTCTGAGGCAGGAAAGCAAAGCATATTCTGCAAGAGCAGCAAGCAAGCCTGTGTAGCTAGATAACAGTGAGTAAGGGAAGTATAATAGGAGGTCAAAGGGATAACAGGGTAAAGTTGAGGACAGGAGATGGAGTTGATTGCAAAGTGCTTTGTAGATCATGGTCAAGACTGTTGCTATTACTTAAGAAGGATAGAAAATCTTTGGAATGTTTTGAGAAGAAGTGATATCATCTATTTTTGTTGTTGTTGTTGCTTTCATTTTTACTGGCTGCAGTATGGAGGACAGACTGAATGAGACAGGGTTAGAAGAATTAGAAGGGTATTGCAGTAATCCAGGCAAGAAATGGTGGCTTGCACAAGGGTGGAAGTTTTGAGGAGAGCCAAAATTCTGGATATATTTTAGGTGTCAAATAGACTCTTCTTTTTTAAGTTTCTTTACTTTGAGAAAGAGAGATGGAGTGTGTGTACAGGAGTGTGAGCCCGGGAGGGGCAGCAAGAGAGGGACAGAGAATCCCAAGCAGGCTCCTCACTGTTAGCAAGGCTCAAACTCACAGACCCTGAGATCATGACCTGACCCTGAAATCAAGAGTCAGATGCTTAACCAACTGAGCCACCCAGGTAATAGATTACCTACTATGTTGAACGTAGGGTAAAAATGAGATGAATCCAAAGTCATTGCCTTAAGCAACTGGAAATATAAAATTACTGTTATTTGAAATGGGAGAATCCTCAAGAGGACCAGGTTTTGGGCCTGTCAAGTTTGATATATTGTTGAACATCTGGATAATGTTGCTGAGTAGCAAGTTGGATATATGACTGGGTTATGAAAGATTTAAAATTAATCATAACATAACATTAATCATAACAGATCACCAGGGGACTGGGGGTACATAGAGGGATAAAGATGCTCAACTCTAGAGTGATTCAGTATTAAATGGTCTTAAGATAGCAGCTAACACATTATTATGGCTTCAGTACATCTTAGTGCCTCTATTGGAAATGTTTTTCTTGCTGGGCACCTGGGTGACTCAGTCAGTTAAGCGTCTGTCTTAGGCTCAGGTCATGATCTCACAATTCATGAGTTTGAGTTCCACATCGGGCTCTGTGCTGACAGCTCAGAGCCTAGAGCCTAGTTGGATTCTGTGTCTCTCTTCTCTCTTCCCCTCCACTGCTCACTCTCTCTCAATAATAAATAAACATTAAAAGAAAGAAATGTTTTTCTTGCTAGAAACAACTCTACTAACGATGTCTTAAAGAAAAAGGAAATTCCTTATAAATCCAGGAAATGTAGGGTGCTTCTGAGATTGCTGCATCATGATATTTGTCACCCAGCTCTTCCTTCTACCCAGCCATTATCTGTCCTTATGCGTGTCACTTCATGTATATACAGTAGTCACTACAACTCCAGGTGCAATACAGGTAGGGGAAAGGCAATAGGAAAGGAAAGGGAGGAGAAGGGAAGGGAAGACAAGAGAAGACAAGGGAAGACAAGGGAGAGGAAGGGAAGGGAAGTAAAGGGAAGGGAGGGAAATAAGAGTCATCCTAATGAGGGGTGCCTGGGTGGCTCAGAGGACTGAGCATCTGACTCTTGGTTTCGGTTCAGGTCATGATCTCATAGTTCATGGGATTGAGCCCTATGTCGAGCTCTGTGCTGACAGCGTGGAGCCTGCTTCAGATTCCCTCTGTCCCTCCCATGCTCACACTTGCTCTCTCTCACTCTCTCTAAATAAACCTTAGAAAAGAAATAAACAAACAAACAAGAATCATGCCAGTCAAGTCTGTTCATTTTAAAATCATTTATTGGAAGCCCTATCCAGAGATTTGTGCAGATTTGTAAAGAATTAATTGCAAGGCAGTCTGGAAATATATTTTAGCTTTCCATGTTGTATAGCAGGTATCAGCAAATTTTTAATGCAAAGGGCCAGATAGTAAATATGGACAGGCCATGTGGTCCTCTGTCCCAGGTACTCAATTCTGCCATTGTAGCATGAAAACAGCCATGAAAGAAAGAAAGAAAGAAAGAAAGAAAGAAAGAAAGAAAGAGTATATATACACATTATTTGTGTGCATATATGTCTATGTATACACGTGTGTGTGTGTGCACACACATACATGAATAGATATGGCAGCGTTTTAATAAAATTTATTTAAAAAAATTGGCAGTCCTCCAAATTTGTCTTGTGGGTTATTGTATAGGAATTTTAAGGAATAGAAAGGGGGTCTGTGTTGCTTCTTGGGGGGGTGGTTGATTATCTAAACTACAGTGTATGTTTTAGCCAGCTACTATATATTAAGTTATGATGGTCTCAGTAAGCTTTGGGGGGGGAAATACTAGATACTAGAAAAAGTATGTTTACATTCACCTCTACCACTCAGTACTAGTGTGACCTTGGGCAAGTCACTTAACCTTGCAATGCCAAATCTTCTCATTAAGGAAACAAAGATAATAAAGTCTGTCTTGCCACCCTCAAGACATAACTATTCCAATACAATTGCTATACTACAGTTGGGAAGAAAAATACATTTTATGGTATCTTTAAACTAGATCTCTTGACCTCTCATTTGCTATTATGTATTTAATGCACTTCTGGACTTAGGCTTTTCTCTGTAACACTGATGTTTTCATTTTATTATACTGTCATATGGAACATGGACTTAGGGACACTTAGTTTTGGTTCTAAACTTTTCCCTAGTTCTTAGTCTGCTCTAAAACTCTAGGCAAGTTATTTAACGTATTTTGAACTCAATTTCTTCACCTACAGAATGTGGAAGTTGAGCTTGATGTCAAGATATATTTTAATTTATATTTTTAACATTTAAAAAAACTTTTTTAATGTTTATTATTTTTGAGAGAGACAGACAGAGAGAGAGACAGAGAGACAGAGCACGAACAGGGAATAGTGGGGCCACTATTCCAGACACAGAATCCAAAGAAGGCTCCAGGTTCTGAACTGTTAGCACAGAGCCCAACGGGGGCTCAAACTCATGAACAGTTAGATCATGACATGAGCCAAAGTTGGGCACTCAACCGACTGAACCACCAAGGTGCCCCTGTATTTTACTTCTTTAATTTTATGTTTCTACTTTAGAAAAAAATGTTATTTACCAGGTGACATATATTCTTATAGCACTGGACAATGAAACAATTAATAAATAATACATTTCTAACACTTTGCTCAGAATACATATCCCTTCCTTAAAAATGACACAAACAACACTGACTTTTAAGTGGAAACTGAGAATGGCTTTTGATAAGCCAACTTGCAGCATAACCTAAAATCTGGGATATGATTTAATATAAACAATAACATACTGGCCTGTACTGAGGAAGCCCTTCATACAGCTGAGAAAATTCAAGAGACATAACTATTTAATTTTACTCTACTATTTACACTTCCAGAATCCATTAATTTGCCAGGTGGAAATCAAGAATATTCATGTGACTTGGTGAATGAGTAGAGAAAAACTAGTATCTATAAAACTAGATAAGTAAGTACAAAGTACATATGTGTTTTATATTCAGCATTGTGGGAGACACTTTCACAGCCTCTTTATCATTGACTTACAGCTCATTGTGCCCCTTTTTTATTTTTGCTGCCATGGAATTTATTTATTTATTTAATATTTATTGTTTAGTGGAGGTATGAGTTAGGTATTAAGGCTTTAAAAAAGAATTTGAGTCCCATCTCTACCTGCCCCACAATGGTTATGTGACCTGGGATATGTGGCTTGCCATTATCTTTCTTTTGTTATGATTATTTTTCCATATGTAAAGTACAGATAGTCCCTATGTTGTGAGAATTGAGCAGTGTCTGCCACATTGTAAATAGTTACTCATTTTAGCCACTCAATCATTACTTTTGTTTTCATCCATTATTTTATTTTACGCCTGGGAACTCCCAACATCCACATGATGGACTTTACATACCTTGACCTCACTGTTTCTTGAACCCTTTACTAGTAAATTTTACTTCCTACTTCAATACCCATAGGCATAATTACATACTAGAGCTTCTAACTTTAATAAAATTTCATATGTAGAGTAGCTTTGTGGGGTCAAGAGCAAGAATAAAATAGAAATCATCTAGAAGTCCATTATAGGAAATCATACCAGAGATGATAATGTTTGCCTTCATTCATTCATAATGAACTAGGAAAGAATGGTAGAGTTCAGAATAAATTTTGATCCTAAAGCCTATCTCCCTATCACCCAAAAACTGGAAGAACAGGTATGAGCATAATATTAGCCTGTTCAGACTAGGTTATTTTGCAGAAATAAGCAGTCCAAAAATCTCAGGAGTGTAAAAAACGTAAGGGTCATTTCCCTATTACACTTCAGCTGGGGCCACTATTCCAGGATATTTGTCATACCCACTCAGGACCAAAACTAACAGAGCAGCCCTTATCTACAACATTATAGTCACAGTGTCAGAGGGAAAGAGGACACTAGAGTGTATGACAGAGGAGTTAAGTGTTTTGTCCAAAAATGATGTATATTCCTCAACTCACTCCTCCCTAATTGGAAATCACCACGTAGCCCCTCCCTTCAGAGGGAATCAGGAAAAGCAGACAAAGCTTGTGCCCAGAACAGGGATAGGAAAACAGGATATTTGCCAATAACACTAATAGTATCCACATCTGTCTTTATTATGATCAAATATTTGTTTTACCCTCCTTTTTATAGGTATCGGCCTTTCATCACAGTGGTTTGTTGCTCTATGTTAGAGGTCATGCATGAAGGCACTAATTAACAGTCTATTTCTTAATCACTTAAGTGGGCAAATTTATCTTGAATTATATATCAGTCAAATATTTACAACAAATATACTACTTCAAAAATGTAGTATAGTCATTATGAACCATATGTTAGTATGTACACTGCTCAAAATTTGTTTCCTAACTACCAAACGATTTATATGGTTGTTGAAAAACAATTGTTTTATATTCAGTAACATTTTCTCTTTCATCATCTAGTGTTTCTCAATAGCTTTGCAACCTTCTGTAGAATTTTCTTCATTTTTTGGTGGGGGGGGCTTGTTTTACTCAACTAGATAAATACTATATTTAATATAATAAATCATGTGAAGAGATAGGCAACACAAGCACAAAATCACAGAGAATATTTCTACTGGGTATGATACTATGATGCATTTCATCTTAGAATGACATCTCCTTTGTTGTTAATGCACATGTTTTCAGGATATATGCCTATAACTTAGAAGTTCCATCAACTGAATTTGTTGTGCAACTTGAGATTTTTCCCAGATATTATTTTTGTTAAAATTATCCTGTATTGCATTTTTGAAATTTTTTTCTGGATACATGTTAGTCAAAACTACATTGAGAAGTATATAGATTTTATATATTTTGGATATAAAAAGCAGAGGGACATTCTATCAAGAAAATGCTAATGGAGAAGATGTTCCATGAGGTATAACTGTATAATTCCCCTGCTGTCCCAGGAAGAGAATGCAAAGTTCCAGCAGTTTTACTATCTAACTAAAGTCCAGGAACTCTTGTTAGTGACTTTCATCTCTACATGAAATCTGAATGTGATTCTGGGGGTTAGTTACACATTTTCCCAGCCAGTTATTGAGTGGTAAAGCAGAATCAGGATAACCACAATGAACATTCAGATATGACAAAAAAAGGAGACACAAGGTCATTGGTCGATAGCAATTTGGAAATCCAGCTGTGTAGAAGTTATGAGGAATCCTTTAAATGGAGCTGATGTGGGTTCCTTAACTAGACCTTGATTCTACTTCCTGGAATTAGCAGACTAATACCTTGTTCTCTATGCTCCTTTGGTGTGACCTCTTGGAGTTCTTTAGTTTCCCGTTCTTCTTCTTAATGCCATCAAAAGAAGAAATTTGGGCATTTGCTTTCTCTGAAGGTTGTACAGTTTGGATTTTATATTTTTTTAAAGCCTTTTTCACATATTCAGAAAATTGGGATACCTGTCAGTCCCAAACAGTAACAATATCTTTTAGTCTAGAGAGATGAGTCACTTAGTGGAGCAACCTCCTTAAAGATATAAGTCTTTTTTTGTGATTCCAATAAGTTCTAGTTATCACACCTGCTCTTCTTTTAATAGTATGACTTAACTTTTGATTCTATTTGTGGGACCTTGAGCCTGGAGGCTTCTAGAGAACGACCTCATCAATCATTCCCTTTTCACTAAGCCATTTGTTCAACTAACCTACTCAGTAGTTTTAACAGTGAGTGTGATAAGCACCCCCTTTATTTTGTCTTTATTGTGAATCTGAATTTTAAATGCCTTTATTCAGTCAAATAATTTCTCAATTTCATTTTGTTTGCAGTTAAAAGTTTCTTTGTCCAACCCTGAAATTCTAGACTATTTCATTATATTCCTGTTTAAAAATCAGTCAAATCCTTCCTTTCCCATTTTTTTCTTGTAACACCATTCTTTTTTCTTGTAAATTCAACCATTACAAACTGTCCTTGCTAACTTGGTATACATTTCTCCAACTTTATGACCCAACGCTACAAGCTCATTGGGCCATTTTCTGCTTTCCCAGATATCACAAGTGACAGCTTTAGCAAGTGTTTCCCTGCTTAATAATACAAACTGTCATCCTTACAGCCTCCAATAAGAGTTCATTTATTGCTTGCTCATTGTTCAGCCCTCAAGTCCGTGCTATTCGTTTTATTGTTGTTGTTGTTAAAATAGCACTAATTTCTTATAATATTCGTGTTAGGATAAACTGAGGTTAGGGAAAAAAAAATAAAGAAAAAGGAAAACAACCTGGAAATCTCTGTGATTTTTAACAAAGACTTCCTTTTTCCTTTACATTATATGTTCATTGCCAGTTAGTTAAGGGCCCTGTTTTTACGGATCAAGAATGCACATAGAACAGTAGCGAGCACATACATGGTAAATATACCTATTGTTAGTAGTATTATCATTACCACCATTATTGTTCACTTCATGTTTGGGCTGGGATGTTTGTTATTGTTTGTCTATATATATTATTTTCTAAATTAGTCCTTCCTTACTTTTACTAAACTTGTTCCTAGTCACTCCATACTCACTCTGTAACTTTAACCTTCTCCTTATTTAGGTCTATGTATTCCTCTAGCCTATGGTAGCTTTAGCCAAATGCTTGATTTCTGTACACAGAAGCGGCTAGAAAAAATCAAGCGTTTTTGGTTTATTTATTTTTATGAGTACATAATTTTATTAACCTTATTTTTTAAACATACATATTATTTCCTTTTTACTAAAGTATAATTGACATACAGTGTTATATTAGTTTCAGGTGTACAATAGCATAAGAAAGTTGTAGTGTTGTGTATATATATATATGTGTGTGTGCATTATATACACACACACATATATATATAATAAAATATTAATCAGCCATAAAAAAAATGAAATCTTGCCATTTGTAACAACAAATGGGTAGAGAATTTAATGCTCAGTCAGAGAAAGGAAAATACTATAGGATTCACTCATATGTGGAATTTAAAAGACA
>NW_026059733.1:0-37327 GCF_023721935.1 Panthera uncia | reverse complement strand
TTTTTTTTTTTTTTTTTTTTTTTTTTTTTTTTTTTTTACTATTTTCAACCATTCAGTGTCTTCTCTTCTCTCCAAACCATTTCTTATGTCTTAGCCTTTCTCCTTTTCTGTGTGGAGCCAAGGCAAAGGGTTATTGTTGTTGCCCATGTGTGTTGTATAGGCTTCTTGATGGGAATGTCCTTTTGTCCCTCTTTTAAATGTTACTGTCGGCAATGTTATCTTCTCCCAAAAGCATCAAACTCTCCTCGAATTCTTAGAATACCCCTGCTAAATGTTAACCTCATTTTACATAATAACTTCAAATTACTTTGTTTGAATTGGTTTTTAATATTCTTTGAAATACTCTTTTTGTTTCTTTTCTCGTGTCTTTCTCTCTCAGTCTTCTTGCTTAAGCATAGTTTTGCTTTGTTTAAGCTTCCTTTTGTTTCATTGTGCGCCTGCCCATGGCACGAGATGCTAGATTCAAACTGACATAATTCTTATCCCTTCATCCTTCACTGGAGAAGTGAGATCCAACAGATGGGAGTGAGGATTAGGTAGAATTAAATATTATAGACATAATATTAAAAAAAAAACTACTTTTCATAGTAACCCAATCCTTAAGCATTCAAAAATTTTGGAGAAAACACTTCAGTGATAAATTAGTCTCTCAAGTGTGGAAATGGTGTTAACAGTCCTTGATGACATTTTCTTAAGATCTGCTCTCTTTAAGCAGTTTTACAATGAGGTTGAAATTTCAATTTGCTTAGAATTAATTTTTAGTCACTTGATTTGATTCTTACAAAATAAAATCATCATATTTTTATAGGTAAAAAATGGAATCACTTTTAGTCTCTCACTTTTGGGAAATACTTTCAAAGAAGTTCTTAGGGGTAGAATGAGGCCATGAAATAAGACAAAGTATGATTTATATGTATTTGAAAAGTAAGCATAGAATTTTTCTTTGATGATTTTCAAGAAAATACTCTAGGTTATGTTGATAAAAATTTTAGACAAACGTAAATTATTTGAAATTGCTGTTCCTCATTTATTTTGATCATTCAAATCAGGTGGCATATTTATTTTTCTCTCCATCTAATATAATGTGTGTAATCTGTTTTTAATGAATTGTGGCCCAGAGTTTAATTGGAGTCATAAAGTCTGCATTTGTAATTCACTTGTAATTATGTTGCCTATAAAAGGGACAGTTGTTTAGAATCTATAACAACATATTAATGAATAGCATCAGTGAGTTTTTAAATGTATTTTAACTTTTAATGAAGAATTTCTTTGAAGGATAAAAAGATAAAACTTAGGACACTAAAATGGCTAGAACATTTTTCTCACTCATTTCAATATTGTCATCCTGGGTAATGGATAGTAACAACACAAGACATGAATTTTAGGGGAAGGATTTGATAGAGCCTGAAGGTTTAGGAAAAAGGATCAGTTAATGCACAGAAGAACAAGCAAGTATTTAACATCTAGATTGGGATCATTGGTTATAGAGGGTAAATATGTTTTATATCTAAGACATGTTGCAGTGAATACGTTAGAATCCTGACCATAGGGCAAGGATAATTATTACTCTATGGGGGAACCTGGGTGGCTCAGTATGTTGAGTGTCTGACTTCAGCTCAGGTGATGATCTCAAAGTTTGTGAGTTTGAGCCCCACATCAGTCTCTGTGCTGTCAGCTCAGAGCCTGGAGCCTGCTTTGGATTCTGTGTCTCCCTCTCTCTCTGCACCCCCGCCCCCCCACTCATGCTCTGTCTCTGTCTCTCAAAAAAATAAACATTAAAAATAATTAATTTATTACTCTATAAAATGTATTATAGAAGTCACAACCATGAAGATCAGCCAACTAGGAAGAGACAGATCTTACAGATGCTAGAAGCAGTAGTCAACTATACTTTCTGCAATATGGTTAGAATTAGTGCCTTTATTATTGCATGTTAATATAGATTTAAAGTAAAATGACCTTTCTTTATGGATGCATGGCAAAGCTATTACGGAGTGATATATTTTCTGCCAAGACTGACAAGACTGTTTTACAAAGTAAACTCTGGTGAGTTCTATATTCCAAACAAGGGGAAGTATCAAATAATTAGAATTTCTATGATTAGAAGTTATCTAGGATCTCCAGGTTCAAGCAGCTTTCAAGTAACTCACGTGATGTTATAGAGGGAAGGAAATACAAAGACAAGAGGAAGTAAAAATATGTTTCATTGAAAGAAAATAGAGGCAAGTGGAGAGGGATAAAGGAGAAACTGCAAGAGAATGTGATGTCTTCAGGAAAAGTAGAAAGGAGAGGAGAGAAATGCTACGTGTACTTATCTATTAATCCTACTATACCTATCTTATCACATTTCCCAAAGTGCCAAAGTACTAAAATGAAAAGAGAAGAGCTTATGAATGCTGTCATAACTCTAAGAGAGAAAATTGTTCATGCAACCATGAAGTTGAAAATTTAAAAATTGAATGTCAAGGTTAATAGTGATCTGTGTAATAGTGCACACAGAGTTTTGAAGTTACAACTGCTCAAATTATTAGCAAGTTATTATTCAAATACTGTTCAGAACAATAAGAGAATGTGCCCCAAACAGAGTGCAAAAGCCACATTTCATGTCAGTGCTTTTTCATGAAACAGCTGAAAGGCATTCGAACTCTGTTTCAGCTTTCATCAAGAGGGCAAAAACATACACAAGTGCAATTTATTCAGTTGTAGGCATCGTCCACAGGTAGGAAAGATGGGACAAGTTTAAATTTCTGTTCTCCCACTTACTAGCTGGCCTTGGTAAAGTTTCTTAACCTTTCTGCAACTCAGTTTTCTTAACTAAAAAGAGAGAACATTCATAATGCATAGTGTTCCTCTGATAATTTAAAGAGTTAATGTACATAAAGTGCTTAGTACAGTACTGCAGCCAGTGAGGATCATATAAATAATAATAATAATAATAATTATTATTATTACTATTATGACTTTTACATGCAAACCTCAACTACTTTTGAGATTTGGGAAGATACATATATTTAGTAAAAAAGACCATTTGGTCAAGGAATTGCAGAAATATTCTACAACATTTAAAACATTAATCCCTGGAAATTATATAGCACCTACAAAATTTTAAAAACTTGGTCCTTTTTTTGTTGTTGTTGTTGATATATGCTCACTTCTACCTTGTCAAGTATAAGAATTTGGTGCCATTTATTCAAGCCAAAATAAAGGCATCTTATATTCGTAAATCCTCATTGTAACTGTCTTTATGAAACTAAAGGATATTCAGGACTTTTTCCCCAGAGTCACTTTAAATATCTCCTTTGTGCTCTGTTAGAGGGAAATACAGAAACAGTGAAGATCATTGCCTTGTTTCTACCAGATTCTTGAGTTTAAGGTTTCTGTCAGAGAAGAGGGTGGCTTTCACTTTGCAACCTCTAGGAGTAGGGGTATAGACATATTTTCGGGGCATTAGCATGAACTGCAAGCTAAGGAAGAGTTGATTAACCACGTTTTGGGGCATATAAAAAGGGAATTTAAGAAGAATATGGGATGTGACCTTTTGGTAAGCACGGTGTTATTTTTCTCAGAAACTCTAGAGCACTCCGAGAAAGGCTTCTATGGTTGTTCTGCACTGTTAGGGATGGGGAGGGAGAATGGAACAGGAGAGGGAGGAGAGGAAGAGGTGAGGTGTTCAGCTACCCAACCAAAGGCATCAAAACTCAAAGTAATCCTCAAAAGATAGTAAATAAAAATGTAGGGAGTCAGAGAAGGACATTTTTTTTATTTGTCAATTCATGACCAAAAGGAAGGATCAGAACCTGACACTAGAACCATCATCTAAGGTGGGACAGGTACTGGGGACCAGGCTCATGGCCCACAGTGATCAGCCAAATATAACTGTTATGTTGAAGGCTTTGTCTCAGAGAGTCCCTGATACAGTCCTAAATAGTCAAAACATTATTCTGGGAATCTAGACAGAGAGGCAAGCTGAACCAGTCAGCCAGCTTGTATCTAGGAATTCTTCTCTCTAGTGGGCAAGCCCTGGGTACTTGAGAGGCCAGCAAAGTGGTGGCAGGCAACACAAGACCTTCTGTATGGTAGCTGAGTCAAAGTAACAGGAGGGAATGCTAGAACAGAGGTGTGGAATGTGGAGCTAGGGCTGAGGAGGAGACTTAGGAGAGAGGTTGGAAATGTTTTAATTGAGAATATAAATACACATGCCATCCTTTTAGCGACCAAAGTAAATGTGTGACTAACCCAACCGGTTTGGGTAGAATGTGATTAGGGAAGCAAGGCAGTGCTGAGCTGATTCATTATTTCTTACCTAATTCAAGATTAATTTGGGAATTGGGACAGGCTGGGTGGGAATTTAATCTACCTATACAGATCCTGAGTTACATCCTGGTCTTCAGATTCCCAGTGAGAATATAACCCCGGAAACTAACACTTACATGTATTAGTACTGAAGTTCAATTAAAATAAACCACTTAGAAAATGTAAGCCCAGAATAGTCAGTAATGTTACACATTACTGTTTGTAACATAAGGTAATTAATAGAGTCTTAAATGTTTTATTGATATTATTATTTACTATTTCATTCTTTTAAGGACTAGGTTCTTTTTTGCCGAAAGTAAAAGGATTTATAGGAACAAGCTAACCTGACTGTATTAAGCTCTTTTATTGCAAAGCCATCATAGATTTCATGCTCTTTGAGGAGAGTTACTATGTAACATTGTTTTAACCATCTCCTTGTGTGCCATTGTATCTTATTGGTCATTACCAAAGAGAGCATATGAAAAGGATCACCAACCATACAGAAAATATGCATTATTTTCCATTTTCTTGTGACATAGATATATAAATTTTCTTTTCTTTATTTTTGAGTTCCATTCCCTTTTTTAAAAATTGAAGTATAGTTGACACACAGTGTTACATTAATTTCAATTGTACAACATAGCGACTCAATGAGTCTATATGCTATGCTCTGCTCATCACAAGTGCAGCTACCACCTGTCACCGTACAACACTATTACGATACCATTGATTATATTCCCTGTGCTGTACTTTCAACATTATGACCTTCATCATTATGATAACTGGAGGCCTGTATCTCCCACTCTTCTTCATTCGTTTTGCCCATCTTCCCACCCCCTTCCCTCTGGCAACCATCAGTTTGTTCCTTGTATTTATGAGTCCGCTTCTGCTTTTTGTTTGTTTATTCATTTGTTTTGTTTTTTAGATTCCACATATAAGTGAAATCATATGATACTTCTCTTTTTCTGTCTGACTTATTTCACTTCGCATGGTAACCCCTAGGTCCATCCATGCTGTCTCAAATGGCACTATCTCATTATTTTCTTATGGTTGTGTAATATTCCAGTGTGTGTGTGTATGTGTGTGTGTGTGTGTGTGTGCGTGCATACACACACACCACATCTTTCTTATCCATTTTTCTATTGGTGGGTACTTGGGTTGCTTCCGTATCTTGGCTATATTGCAATAAACATAAGCGTTTATATATCTTTTGGAATTAGTGTTTTCAGTTTCTTTGGGCAAATGCCCAGTAGTGGAATTACTGGATCACATAGTATTTCTATTTTTAATTTTGGGGGGAACCTTTTCTGTTCTGTTCTGTTTCTGTTCTGTTCTGTTCCACTGTTTTCTACAGTGGCTGCACCAATTTACATTCCTACCAACAGTGCACAAGGGTTTCTGTTTCTCCATGTCCTTGCCGACCCTCATTATTTCTTTTTGATTCTAACCATTCTGACAGGTGTGAGGTGATATCTCATTGTGGTTTTGATTTGCATTTCCCTGATAATTAGTGATTTTGAGCCTCTTTTCATGTGTCTATTGGCCTATATTTCTTCTTTAGAAAAATATCTATTCAGGTCCTTTGCCCATTTTTTAATTGGATTATTTGTTTTGTTTTTGTTTTTGATGTTGAAATTGGTTGAGTTGTATAAGTTCTGTATATATTTTGGATATTAAGCCCTTATCAGATATATCATTTGCAAATAGATATGTGAATGTTAATGTTGCATATGCCTAGAAATATTTGCAAGGTAAATCTTTTTTGTTGTTGTTGTTCAAGGTAAAGCTTAAATGAGAGCTTAGAGATCATTGTAGAGTGGCTGTTCAGCAAATATCAACATTTAGAGAATCAGCTCTCTAATTATGAGCAGCTGCAGGAACACAGGACCAGAAACCATGATAAGAAAAGCAGAATAGGACTAAGCATGGGATCAGAAAGCTTTGAAAAGAGAATCAGAAGCCTATGGTCAAAGTAGTGTAGGTTCCAGAGCTTGGTCTAAGCAATTCAGAGTGAGAGCTGATGCCAATATGTGGACAAATCAGATCGGGCAGGGAGATAATAGTTCAGGAGAGACATGTGGTCTAAGGTCAGAGTTCTGAGCAGATGCCACATTAAAGGGCATTTAAACAGTGGCAAAACTAAGAGTGTTTTCTGATTGGAATGCAAGTCTCAAGAGCAGGTACTCTTGGAACAGCCCAGAGATTAGCAATCAGAGGAAGCTACTACCAACCCTAAAAAGAGGAATTGGTTTACGGGGGACCTAAGCCTATCTAGTGGGAGTGGGAGTTATGGAGATAGAAGAGATACAGCTGCTTCTGGAAAGAGGAAGTAAAAGAAATACTCTGGTTTTTCTCCACTCTCCCCATTTCCTAGCAGTGTTTCCCTTCTTGTTAGCAGTTCTAAGCCAGCTGATAGATGAGCCTGGGAAATGCAGCCTTCAGGGGCCAGCCTCTGAGACACAGAGAAGAAAAAAGAAGGGTGAGGACTGTATCTATGGGCAAATAGGCTGAGGGCTGGTACTCACCTATCCATTCTTTCTTCATTCGTAGCTCTAAAATTCTAAGTAAAACTGAAGCAAAATGGACTTAATCTGGAAAGCAGAAAACTTTGGAGATTGGAGGGGGTGTTCAGGGGCCTTACTGTAAAATTGAAGCAAACTTTACCCCCAATAACCCCTAATAATTATTTCATTTTCTTAAGTATCTTGTGATTTCTTTCTAAAGAATCGCGTGGACTATGCCAACTTGAGAGTCTTGGCATAAGCGTATTTCTCATTGGGTTTTTAATTGAGTATGTATACTTTCTTCCTTCTATCTGCTGGTGTCACTTTTTCAGTTGTTTGTTATGTAGTTGATGAGGAGGCTAAAGCTTGTGAAGCCAAGCATGTGCTTGGGGGGAATGAGAGATTCAACCATCTGTTTTCTAAGGTTGCTTACATTTCTTTCTCACCCACCTCTTTGTTATATCTTCCTTCTTAGTCTTTCCTTCTCTTCTTAGCCTTTTTCGCGTTTTTATTCAGCTCCTATGAAACTGTTTGCAAGATCTTGATTATTTAACAGTTTAATATTTATTAATTCATTCCATAAATTTTATTGAACCCAAACTGTATATCCCACTGACATCGGTGCTGGTGATTAAGCAGTGAAATAAAAAACAAAAACATTGATTTGATGTTGGTGGGCTTTTATTAAATTAACAGCTAATGGAAATTTTTATCGATTGGAATCTTATAACTCATCATCTCTGGACATAAATTCTTCCAAATATGGGTTATTTTATTACACTATTTAATTTGTTTAGTGTGTAATTTTCTGAATGTAAGAAGAATCTATAATAACTTGTCCCTGTCAATATTAACCAGTTATAACTAAGTTGCAATGACTATCTTCTAATCTTTAACTAGATGTGCATCAATTGCTTTGAATTATACTTAACAAATTGTGATCAAAGATCTCTAGCTATGATTTAAAAAACAATATTATTTGGCTTGGAATATCAATCAATGTCCTGACCAGGTTTTAGTAACTGAAATGCATAGATTATTATTGAATAATCAAAGAATTCTGAAGTTGGCATACTAAGTAATGGAAAGATTGCATTTATAATTTAAAGATTCATCTATAAATATATTTACTTTCTGGAGCCTTCAAACAAAATTCAAATGGTTGAGGATGATGGTGGGAATTATTCTCATTCTCTACTTCTTATTCTCTTGAACATATTTTTATAGTAAAAACTAATATCATTTGTTTATGAATTTTATGTGTTAACTTCTGTTAAACCTACTTCGTGAATGACTTATTGTTTGTATTATCTTTGTCTTCATTAACTATGGCTTAGCCAATTGTCTTCTTCTAAATTCCCTTTAGTTTATAAGTTCCTAAAACAAAAAGAGTAAGCTTATAAATATATTGAATTATAAATGCATTAAATGCATTCTGCTAGCCTCGGAGTATATATCAATTTGGGAATAAGAAAAAATATGGGCTACCATGAATATGAATTTGATGCATCTAATGTTCAGTTAATCAGTAGTTGTCCATGTTTCAGCAATAAACCACTAAATAAATGTGTATGTGATTGCTTTAAATATTTTAGAATCTCTTTGTTAAATCAGTCAAGTTTAACACTGTTGTGCTAAACGCGAAGTATCCAGAAGAGATGATTTAAATGAACTCTAAAGGAAAACAGTTTTCTGCATAGGCTGTATCTCTCCCAGTGAGAGGAAAGGGCATTAACATCTTTGTAATTGACATTTCCCTGTGGTAAATCATATCAAAAGGTTAGGGCATGTCCTTAAGACAGCTTCTGAAGAAGTAATCAATCTGAAATTCAGAGACTACCAGTTTCGTTTCCTGATTTCCCCCAGGGGGAACAGACACAAGCTTAAACAGTTTATAGAGGTTATTTTTGTTGGCCTTTAGAGAACCCGAGAAGGAAGGCAGTTTGGACACAAAGTGTATTATAAAACACTTAGTAGTAACTCTCAAAATATAGAAAAGACCTTTTAAATATTTAAATAAGCATAACCAGCAACATTTGAGTTATTTAAGAATTTTTTGTAACAATCTAAAAATTTTTATTGAGGATGAAAAATTATATTTCACCAAAATAATAAGAAAACTAGTTTCTCTTAAACATTTAAAATTCATTGATTGCCTCCATTGCTTTTCATTAAAGGAAAAAAGACAAATGATGTTATGTCTCTGAGTATGACCGAGCATTTTATTAGTGATCTTATTACTAGTTTGCTCCTTGGCGCTATATAGGAGGTACACCTACTTGTAGTAAGAAATAAAAAAAAGAAATCCCCTTTACATATTTTTTAGATTCTTGCAATCATGTTCTTTCTCCTTGAAATTAAATTTGAAAACTTGTATAATTTTTTCTTTCACACTTAGAACTAGACATACCTGTATATAATAAAGCACATGAATTGAGTTTTCTCAGGGAACTCCTATATAGAAATTTTATAAACAGAATCACTCTCAAAAAGATTTCTCATGCTGTTCCTAGCAATTTCAAAAGATCAAACAAAAATTGTATGTAATACTTCTAAATATTTTCACAAGTAGAATAATCTACCTCATTTAAGAGCAAGGAAAAGAATCATTAAAAAAGTACCTGAAGTATTTAATGTTAGGAATTTCATTTCCATAGTATGATATGGCATTCACTATGTATTTTTAAATTTGACAATCAGTCTAAATATTTCCCAAGTACCCATCTTTGGTCTATACAGTAATCTGTGTGCAACTCACAGACTAAATGTTCCTATGAATTCTTTTAAATATGATTTGTTCTACTCACACAGAGTTAATAAACTGGCTGAATCCCTCTGTCAGCTGTTCTCTCCATCTGTCCTGACACAAGGAGTACCTCTTTGAGTCTTATGATTTCGTATTATTACAGCACACTGCATGCTGTGAAAAAGCTAGTGCAACACCCTGGCGGGCTTAATTTGAGAAATAGCTTGGTGCCATCTATCTGTCATGGAAGACCCTTTCAGTGGGGAGGTGAACTCTAAGTAGGTTTGTTATACTCAGAGTATATAAATTTAGAAATAAGTAGGAAGAAACATGAGCTACAATGGATGTGAATTTGACGCATTCTAATTATGTGTTTAAGTATAGAAAGAGCAATTCATATTTTGTGATTCTCATTTGCTTGGTGAAAGTTACATCAATGTCTCTAATTTCTAATATCTGCCATTTGTGGAATTCTAAATTTCCATCTGTTCATGCTGATGTATTCTTTCAGCAGCAAAATGTGAGCAATTTACTAATTGCCTTCTAGAGAAAATATAACTTGCAGTAGGTTTCATGTGCCCAGTGGCTCAGCTGTTAAAGTGAAGATATCTTTTGAATCACACTGGAATTGTTTTGATGCCATGTATTATGTTGGTGAGAGCTTGTCAAAATGTTTGTTGTACATAGATTTAGCCACCTGCTTTAAGTGGCCCCTCTCCTTACATGACTTACAAGAAAAAATATGTACTTCACTCAAACACTAATTCATTTGTCTCTAATTTTAGCAAATTTTTCTACTGAAGAAAAACATTCTTCTTGATTTCAAATCATTGGGATATTTGGAACCCACTATATAAGATTCTTGAATGTCAGAGCTGGAGTTGCTGAATAGTTCATTCTCAGGAGATACCTGTTTTGCTGACTGGTGGAGTCTGTGCTCAGGTTTTTCTTTTTCATGTATTACATTGAGCCCTTTAGCCAGTGAATATTGTTAATCTCTTGAGTAGACCACTGAAGAAGAATTCTTTTCAAAAGGTGGATAAGGAGCAGAAAGTACTTTTCTAGAACATTCCACATCTGGTGCTCTTTGAAAGCCTGAGTTATATGTCTGTCATGTTCTTCCAAATCTATACAATTTTTTCTTCTCTCCTAGTTGACCTCTTAGGTATTGTGAGATCCACCTACTTAACACAACAAAGTTGAAATTTGTGAGAGTGTATTTTATTTTCTTAATATTTTCGTCCTGGAAAGAAGAAATTATTCAATTATAGCATCTGTCTAGGATGCCACAAAGTAGTGTAATTCATAAACTGTGGAAGAAAAAAAACACAAATAATTTTGTCCCCTTTTAGAGCTGCTTCTTCAAAGATAAGCAAAGAAGTCAGTGTTGGAACTTATAAGGTATTCTGTCAACGAAAAGTTACAAAATTTTATAATAAGAACAAGAATACAAAGAGGAGGAAAGAATAGGAAGCAGGTCAGAAGAGAGAATCTCTGTTCAACAGCTTCACCCTGTATAGGTCATAAAAATGGCTGATCGCTAGGAAACACAACCCGTTTGGTAATTTGCATTCCTGCCTTGTTTGCCTACCTGCAGTGTTGCTAAAATAATCAGACTAGACTGTTTCTTCCCCACAATTTTTTTGCCTTTCATAAAAGAATCTCTTCTAAACTGTGTGTATGCAAGTTCAAGTGCAGCTCTAAGGCACTTGTACTCATCCTCCTATCATTATGAGTGTTTTCAATATACAACCTTTATTGATAAAGAAACTGCAGAGGTGGTGATGTTTTCTACAAGGTCCACGTGTTAATTATTATGTAGAAACCTTGTAATTTCAAGGTCACCTAGTTCTATTCCTAGCAATAATGCTTATTTGGTGGCTAGCTTTGTTTATGTCTCTAAATCTACTCTGGTTTTCTACTTAAAATGTTTTCTTTTCTCTGTCTGTACCAAACTCAATGAGGTTTAATTACATGATAGACTTTTTAATAGGATATTCTCCTTTAAAAAAATATCCAAATATACATATGCCCATCCTGCACAATTCAACGTAACACATGCTTACTGCATTCCCATTACTGTGGTGAGCACTGTACAGAAGGTAAGATGCACAAGTGAGGGAAACATTTCCCTGCCCTTAGGAGCTCATGACCCAGCACTAAGCTTTCTTATCCTAGGATTTATTTACCCCTAGAGGTTCCTTGGATAGGTTTTTGAGGAGTTGTGAAAAAATTCTTGAAATTATATGCCTGTAGTTGTATGTGCACATCTTCCTAGAGATTGCCTATGGTAGTTCATAAGCATTATGACATTTTTGGAAATATTATGTCCCAATTTAACTTTTAATATTTTAAGAAGCACTAGTCTACCACAAAAAGTTTTGGATGAGGGGGCTACAAACTATGGATAATTTGCTGTTGGAGTTGGCTATCAATTACAGGCATAACCAAAAGAGTTAATGCATTGCTTTAGAAAATCTTTGCTTTAGCTTCTTTCCTTGAGATCATTTTTATTTGCATGAAAAGAACTTTTCATCTATGAAGGTCTTACCTTTTTTAGAAAGGGTCTCAGTGGAAGTTACGGATAAAAATAAAGTGCTATGCTTTCAATTTTCATTATTATGACTTTTAAAGTTTATTGACAGTATGAAAAAGTTTCCTGTGGTCCCTGACAAGTTAAAAATGATATTTTTAAATTTTAAAATGATAATTTTAAATTTCTTCAAGAAATAGAAATTAACAGCTAGTATCTACTTTTCAAGCAGCTAGCTGTTTTCTTGTGCTATGAAGCTTTCAAGAGTTTGGTTGGAAAATTGGTTTACAGCTTTTTGGTGGCATTTTCCACAGACTGACAGATTTCCTAATAATGGCAAGTCCAACTCATATTTTGCTTCCATTTTGTTTCTTCTAATGAATGACTTACTTCCTTTGCACTACTCGTTTTTCTCTTCCCGTTTGTCTTCAAAGATTTTTGTTTCTTTGTTTTCCAAGAAGGTGTTTATGTTGTGCATTGCAATATAAAAGTGAAACAAACAAGTGAACAGGAAAAAACACATAAAAAGGCATAATTTCTTCATTATGCAAGAGAGATCGTAGAGTTAAATGAATCAACCATCTTGTATCAGAAATCATGCCTAGAGTTGGTTATACAATCAAGGTTAAGAGGTAAATTGGGAAGTTTCACATTCTAGGGATAGAGGGGAAAATGATTAGAAAGTATAATCCTTAATGATGATGAAAATGTATGTGTGGTCATGTGAAAACAGTTATTAAACCTGTAGAATGTTTATCTTTACTTTTTTTTTTAGCCCTAAATGAAAACTGGAGAGATGAAGTCAGCATGCCATTAGAACTGTACTAAAACCAGAAGTCTGTAGACTGGAAATTTGAGGAGCTGCAGAATCAGAAAAAGGGTGGGCAGGAGGAATTCCTGAGTGCTAAATCATGGTAACCTTCAGATTTAGGGAAAAGGCTGGATCTGAACATTATCTTACCAAGTGTAGAACCATTGCTTAGGCCCCAGGGCATCTGTTATATGTGAGGAGAAGGTAAAATGGATTCATCCAACGATGAGACAGAATATTGAAAAGGTTACACTCCCTTTTTATAAGTCTATTAAAAGTTTATGGTCTTTCATAGAGTATGTGCTATAATAAAATTATTATGTCCCTTTCTAATGGCAAGACAGTCTTAAGAATGATGAAAACCAACTTCCATAACTTGGTGAAGGTTTAATATGAGATTCACAGGGTTATTTGTAGAATATTGGCCTGCAATATCTTGTGAAAGAATGGAATTTATTGTTTATGAAAAGTGCTTTTAATTCATAACCAAAAGAAATTCCCCAAAGCTTCCAATTCCAGGGAGAATCTGATTCCCATCCTTATGTGCTTTTTGAAAACTGAACTCCTTTCATGTTTTTCTAAAAGTAGTTATGGATAAAAAGCTATGCCTCAATCACTTTTTCTGAAATTTTTTTAATCAAAGATGTTTGTTATTTTGGACTAAGTTCAGCAAAAAGCACTTTTGGTGACTTTGTTTCAAAAATGCCCCAGAATGCTGTTTTCATAATACAGCTAGGTGTCCCCATTTCTTTTTCTGAAGCAGGCTTGCTCATATACCCTGCTCCATTGCTTTGTTTCTCTTGTTTGATGACACAAAGAAGTTTGTTATTGACCATAATTCGTACACATACACTCACAGAAAAGTTCTTAAGCTCCACCACACATGAAAGGCTTAGCAACAATATAAGGAAAATTTTTGGCTTACAGTGAATTAATTTATAATATTGCAGCAGGTAATGTAGCTCCTCAAACTCAATGTGGGCAATGGAAGAAGACAAAGAGCTACAGAATGTGGAGATCAAGGTTATGATACAGGAAGATAGTAGAGCACAATGGAGACCACTCAGGGTCTACAATGAGGAGACCCGTACTCAAGGCTTCATTCTACCTTGAACTTCAATTACACATGGCCATTGAGGACTCATTAATTATACTAATAAGAAGACCTAGTTCCTGTTATTTAGTAGCTTACAGTATGGTAGGGTTGATAGATAAGTAACAAATTATAAGCACTCTGATAAAGTGTAGCACTAAAGTATAGCACCTGTGAAAAGGTGCTATAGTAGTCAGAGGAATAATGTATTACCCACCTCTTAATAGACAAAGGAGGATTTCAGGGGGAAGAAAAGACTTAGATAGGACCAGAAGGATGGGTAAGAAGTAGCCAAGTGAAAGGGAGGTAGAAGAGTAGGACCTTCCTAGACAAATGAAGCAGCCTATCCTAATGCCAGAATAGAAGAAAGACCTTCTTGCAGTTCCTCTGAGGAATTCAATGTGGCCAGGGATGAGGGTGGTGAGAAATGTAAGTGGAGACAGGGGCAGGAAGCACCATTAAGTCCTTCTCAGGAAGCACCCATGATGAAGGTAGGGGGAGTGACAGGAGGAATATCAATCAGAGATATGTGTTTTAGGTAGACTATTTTTTTCTAATTGGTAGGATGACGAATATTAGAGAAAGATCAGTTAGGAAGCTAGAGAAGTAGTTAAGAGATGATGGTAAAAGGAACTTCAAATTGCAGTGGGGATGAAAAAAGAACAACAGATTCAGAGATAGTTTTGGTGATGTAATTGTTATAACTAAGTTTCACCTATGAAATATCCAACCTAACAGTGTTTTAAGAGATAAGGTCTAATATGTGAAAGTGATCAGTAAACTGAAAATACATG
This sequence comes from Panthera uncia, assembly GCF_023721935.1. Lineage (NCBI taxonomy): Eukaryota > Metazoa > Chordata > Mammalia > Carnivora > Felidae > Panthera > Panthera uncia. Next base: position 22,553 of record NW_026059733.1, on the reverse strand, counting down.
ATGTTACTAAAGAAGGACTTGTTAGCCTATTGGTATGATTGAAATAGTTTGCACCTAATAGTTTTAACTTATATGACATAAAGTAAATGACAATGTCATTTATTTCTATCTTATTAAAAAAAAAGCTCAGAATTATTTTCTTTTTAAATTTGTTCTTAGACTATTTCATTACTGAATGAAAAGACATGCTCTGTTTGAAGAAAACCCACTATATGAAATGTATTAACTAAATGGAAAAATAGGGGCAATAGTAATACCTTACATTAGTACAGATTTCTCTAAGATTGTGTTTTTAAAGAAGAAACGTGATTTTCAACATTTTGTCTTCCACAACATACTCAGAAACAGTCATCAATTAATTATAGTTATCAATTCATCAACACTCTGAAGGCAATGATTCTTGGTGGGATGTGTGGGGTATGTCAGATTCTTGTGGTCAAATTGTTAACTAGAAATAATCCGTCACCGTCGGGTGATTCTGTGTCCTATCCTATCACCCTTCTTCCTCAGAACGCTTTGTCCTCATTACACATACCTTAGATAGTATTGCTGTAGAAACAGTTTGAAGGTAAGGGTTTTTTCTTATTCATTGGCATCATCTAAGTCACTACATGTTCCTAGCACACTATGTGTTTACAGAATAATTCTTTGAATTAATGAAGTTTTTTTAACCACTTTTATATTGACTATTTTATTTAACCTTCCCACCCGTGTTTCTATTCTGCATTACTCCAGCCAAAAGAAACCTTACCATTACCGCTGGCTACCATTATTCCTGTTTTACAGAATTTTAAATTGACTTTTGCACAGTCCCCCAACTACCAACCAAGGTTCTAAGTGAGTGTTCATTTCATTACGTCACAATATCCTTTAAAAAGTTATATTTTTCATCACAAAATTGATCTTTTAATAATTTACATACTGATAAAATGTGGAATAGAGGGGCGGGGGAGAAGGGAAAATGGGTGATGGGCATTGAGGAGGGCACTTGTTGGGATGAACACTGGATGTTCTACGTAAGCAATGAATCACGGGAATCTACCCCTGAAGCCAAGAGCACAGTGTATACACTGTATGTTAGCTAACTTGACAATAAGTTATATTAAAAAATTTTTTAATTAAAACATAAATAAAATGAATTTAAAATAATATTTGACACATTTTTCTGATAAACATTTTGTGTATAAAAGTAGTACATGAACACTTTTTTATATAATGTGCCAGATACATTGAATCCATATACAGAGAGGGGCAGTTATTATTAGATTAGTAGAACTTTTCATACTTGATTAAAAATTTTATTAATCTTGAAACTTTATGTCATATCTGAAGATTTTTCAGAGAAATTAGTGCAGGAGAGAAAAACATAAAAATTTGTATAAAAACATATTTTTAAGTTAATAAAAGTATTTTGGAAGTTAAAAAAATATCAAATTTTAAGTTAAAATACAATAGTATTTCTATAATGGCAGTAAAGTGTAGACAAATCCATTTCCTTAATAACGTTTCTAATTCTGTGACTATGTTTCTGTATTCACTGTGGATTTGTATCTTAGGGCTGCTCATTTATGCTAATTAGAGGAGTATGGTTTTCTCTGGTTAATGTCCCTAGGATGGATTGTGATTGAGTCATGTTACTAATATAGAAGTGCTAATACAGAAGTTTTTCCCTCTGTTCGTTTGCTTCTGTTTTGTGACAATAGGGCAGAGGTACAAATGACATGTGTCCTTTATGGGCTGACTCAGCAATATTTGTGTTCAATGTACTGAGTTTTCACCCAGAATGTTTTTCTAGCTCCTTTAAAAGCTCATTTTTGTCTTCTAATATCTCATTGAGACTAATGTGGCCTTTTGCCTGTGGAATGTCTTGCAGTAAAAGCTTTTCCTTCACAAAATTTTAAGTTAACATTTTTTCTTTATAATCTTCCACATGATGTTATCATATCACATATTATGCTGAAATATTCACATTTAGGTCTGTCCTTTCCAATTCCACTGCCGAGTTCCTTGGGAGCTGAAATTCAGCTTTACCTACTGAGTGCAGAAAACTGGCTAATGCATATTGTATGATCAATATATTTAATTTTAACTCAACTGTACTGTGCTGAGCACTTCTCTAGTGGTTATAAAAGCCTTTCTCGTATCCAATCTTATTTAAACCTCAGGAAAGCTCTAGAAAATGATGATTAACCTCAACCAATCTTACCGACCTTGCCTTCTAAATACTTCCTAACTTGGACCACTCCTCATCTGTCGGTCTACGTAAACATCATCTCTACCCTCAACCACGTCCTAGTCTCTAACTTGTCTTCTCATCCTCTCATGTCCCCTGTAGTCTGTCCTCCAGAGTGCCTAAGTTTTCCTCTTAAAATGTGAAACAGGTGACATAATTACTCAATTAATATTCCCCACTGTCTTCTCATTCTGTTTATAATAAAATTCGAAGCACTTGCAATGATTTACAAGGCTGTACTTCCCTGTCGTTCCAAATTTTGTTATCATAACCCATAGTAAGAAAGGTGTTTTATATTGTGAGCCAGCATACACACACACACACACACACACACACACACACATGGAAAACCTTCATACTCTGATATTTTCTATCTCAGTCCATTATTCTTAGTTACATTAAAAGATGCTAGTAATGGCCCACACATTTGTTTCATGACTGCAGTTTAGAAAACATTGCTCTACTTGATCTGGCTCCTGATTACTTTCTGACTTCACTTTCTGTACTCCTCCCTTTCCACTTGGCTCCAGTGTACTGGCCTCCTTGCTGTTCACTTAGCATTCCAAATAGGCTCCCCCATCAGGGCCTTTGCATTGCAATTTCTTCTGCCTTAACCATTCTTTCCTCAGGTATCTATATGGCTTCCTTCATTACTTCAATCAACTCTTTACACAAACGTTATCTTCTCAAAGAAGTGTTGTTGATTGTCTGTTATGTACTTTGTACACTGTTAGACTCTGGTGAACAAAGATACAATCTTTGTCCTCAAGATGTTGTCCCCAGTCTATTGAGAAGTGAAACAGTAGATGTTGGGTGATAAGTAGTCCAAATTTTAAGCTGATTGATGCACACAGGAAAAAACTCAACTTAGTAATGTGGGTTAGAGAAGGCCCCTTGGAGGGACTAATACCTAAACAGAAACATGAAGGGTAAAGCGAGAATTATCCAAGTGAAAAAAGACAGGTAGAAGAAAGGGTTATGCAAAATCCCAAGGTTAGGAGAGGTTTGGGAGAACTGCCAAGCGTTGGGAGTGACACAGTGGAGAAAAGTGAAAAATGATTTGGGCTGGTAGGCAGGAACCAGGTAAGGAAGGAGTGACTAAACATTATGAGCATGTACTCTATCCTAAGCATGAAGGAAAGCCATTCAAAACTAGCCAACAGAGGAATAGCGTTATGGGGTTTGAACTTTTAGAAGGTCACTCTGTCTGCAAAATGATACTGGAGTAGAGAAAAGGAAGATGGAAGACAGGGGGACAAATCTGTAATAACATAGGTTAGAACTGATGGTGGTCTGAGGGTAGACATAGGCAAAAGATTAAAGAGATGTTTAGAAGATAAAACCAACATGAATTGTAAATGATTAGATTTTGGGTTTAGGGTGGTGGGATTCAAGAATGAATTGTAGTTGGTTAATGACTACATGTTGAATGAATGAAAAAGAAGGATTTATAACTTGGGCACTGCATGATTGGTGATGTAATCACTCAGGCTTTTTGATTAAGGAACCACAGAAAAATTTAATTTCCATGGAACAGTAAAGAGAATTTCCATTTCAAGACATGATTAAACTTTTTGATGGAATAAAGCTAATAAATTTGTGGCCTAACCACTGAGAAAGCTACAGAACAGTGTGAAAAATAAAGAAATCTAAATTTAACTTTCTTGTAAGCCGCTAGAGCATTATTTAATTAAGCTTTCTAATTATTCTTAGTTCACATTATAATTAAAATTTGCACTGCTAGCTTTCAAAGGTTCCTTTGGTCACTTAGTGATATGAGGTCTCCAGACAATTCTAGTGCTTTTCATATATAACAAATTATAATACAATGCTCTGCACATTACAAGTCCTCTAAAGAGATTTACCCAATTACCTGGAATGATATTTGTTATATATTTGGAATTTGTTTCTTCCTGAACAAAGCAATTTATGAAACCCTTTCCAGATAATTAAGAATCACAGCAAACAAAATGACTTGCCCAGGGTCACGCATCTTACTAGTGTCAGGGTCAATGGTGCTCTGAAAGCAGTTCTCTTTCCATTGTTCCTGTCAGGAAATCTGTAACTGATTCAAGAGATTTAGAGACTCTTCTCGCTCATTTTTGCTAAAGACTGAATTTGACTATGAGATACAAATCTTACATCTGCTTTAATTACAATTCACAAATCTCTCCATTCCTCTTTAAAACCATAGCATATGATGATTTATGTCCACAAATCATTTTATTCTATCAAGAAATAGATATCTTCGAAGACGGAGAGAAAATCATACAGTTTCTCTGTGGCATTTTCTCTTACATGTATACAAATGAAGCATACTTAAGCAAATGACAAAACTTGCTTTGATTACTGTATAAATAGTTAGAACAGAGGTCTTAATCTTGGCTGCACATGAGAATTACATGGGGAACTTTGAAATATCCTGATGCCCAGGTCTCTAGAACAATTAAATTGAAATCTTCGGGGGCACAATTCAGGCATCAGCATTTCTAAAGGTTACAGATGGCTTCAATGCGCAACCATAGTTGAGAACTCATGGGTGTGAGCAATTTGATGAAAATGATGAACTCCCGCTCAAGCACCTCTTACTTAATGTTTGCTTTTTTTTCTGACCACAAGGTGGCAGCATCACAATACAGTGCACATACCAACCCCTTGATTGAGTGGATTTAGAAATTTGGCTCTTGTAATATTAATTACTAGCATTCTGAGGGTGCCTCCAGCTATAGAAAGCATTATTGACCTTTTCCTTGTTCTCTTTTGCTTTTTTAACTAAGGAAACTTTTAAGTATATTTATTTCCAAAGGGTGGATACAGCAGGAACTGTATTATAAGCCATAGTTGGTTGCAAAGAACATGGATTTTATATTCAGGTGGATTTGGGTTTAAACAGCACCTCCACCACTTACCTATAGATTAATCTCTTTGTGCTTTAGCTGTATAACTAGAAGAGGAGAGTTTTTAGGACTAAATGAGATCATATATGAAAATCAGTTCTGTATGACTGGTGCTAGATGATGATCATGTTGGGGAGCCCAAAGTGACAATGCTGTGATAGAATCACTTACACAAAGTCCAGAAAATCTCAGGATACAGTACTTTTTGTGTGTGGTTTTTCTTTTCTGCCTGTGGGTCTTTTCTTTCTCTGTACGCATCCTGTCAGTTTCCCCTGGTGATTATACCAATAAACATTGTCTAGCTCCCTTCATTTCAAAGAACAAAAAAAGCCAGTATTTTTTTTTTTACTACACCTTTATCAGTGAAATGTGCCATTAGCAGTGGAAGTAGCTTCCACCTATATTGCCAAACTTTTTGTAAAAAATTAGCCTTTGTTTACTCACAATTACTGTAGTTCACTTCTCAAACCTTGCAACTGCCTTCTCTAAGATCTCCAGTAGCTCCTAGGTGACAAGTCCAAAAAAACTGTCATCTCATGTGTCTTTGCTATTTCAATAGGTTGACAACATTCTCCTTCTTGAAATATTTACCCCTTGACTGCTATGGTGACACCACTCCTGTTTTCCAGTCTCCAATGTTGTTTGTTTTCTCTTCCCCTAGAATTGTGAATCCCAGGAGTTCTCTCCTATAGCCCCAATTTCTTTTTACCCTGGGAATCTTATCTTTGACTACAGCCTTAATTTTAATTACCACAAATGACTCTCAAATCTAGGCATGGTCCCATAAAGTTGTCCTGAATTCCAGATCTACAAATCTAATACCACTGACATTTAAAATGGCATCTCAAAATTAACATGTCAAATATTGAAATGGATTTATCCCCTATTCACACAAAACCACCACCTCCTCCTCCCCTTTTCTATTTTTTTTAAAATTTTTAACATTTTTATTCATTTTTGAGAGACAGAGCACGAGCAGGGGTGGGGCAGAGAGAGAGAGAGAGAGAGAGAGAGAGACAGAATCTGAAGCAGGATCCAGGCTTTGAGCTGTCAGCACAGAGCCTGATGCAGGGCTCAAACTCATAAACCATGAGATCATGAACTGAGCGGAAGTCAGATGCTTAACCAACTGAGACACCCAGGTACCCCTCTCCCCCATCCCCATGGTACTACTTTCAATCCATGGCACTACTTTCCACCCAGATGATTGAACCAAATCCTTGGGAGTTATCCTATACTCTTTCCTCAGCCCCCTTATATGCAAATTGTCAAAGCTTACCAGTTCTTTACCCTCTCCCACCCCCCACAAAATACTTCTTAAAGGAGTGATTCAATCTCACAAGTCTTCATTTCTTATCTCACACTTACTCTTTGACACAGAACGGTCTGGTTTCTGGAAAGCAGTTCTTGTTAAGGTCATTCTATTGTGCCATTCATGCTTGCTTGCTTGTCTTCCTTTCTGCTCTCCCAGGGTACTCCTGAGAGCACTTCTGGGGCTCTGCTTGGGATCTGAATGTAAGACAATTTAGGAAAGGAGAATTAATCATATTAGTTTCCAGGGACAGATTTTAATAACCTTTTATCTCCCATTGCGAAGTACTCTCAACTCATCAGACTTTTAAAGGACATTTACTTCATTTGTAGTATTAGATTGTTGAACTTCTATACAAGAGTACAACCATGGTTCCTAAAACTTGCTTGAGAAATTAAAAAAAAAATCAACAGATAGTACATTACAAGTTGCCATTTGCCTACTTTTAGAAAGCACTGAAGTTTTTGGTAATTGGAAAGCAAGTCATTGGTTACTGCATAGTAAGATTACAATGTAAGTTTACAAACTATGTAACTCTGGAAAATAATTATAATTTAGTCAGCTATTTTGGTAAATTGTATACATTGCTATTATACTTTTATTAGTTTAGAAGCTAGTTGGTAAGACTGTTAAGCAAATATTAAACTCCATTGTGGATAATAAACTGTTCTTGATGCTACCAGCATATAAAGTTTGAGAAAAAAATTGAACATCCTAAAAAAGTGTCATTAGCCAAAACATAAATGTAAAATAGTACATATCATTTAATGCAATAGGAATAAAAATTATTCCATCTCAATATTTATTTTCCACTGAGGAGGTTAAAATTTTAGGAAATTCTATTCATCAAAAAATTAAAGATACATTTGGAAAAGCTATTTTATATGTATAGATTCATGGAAATACAAAATCAAAATTTGCACATTTCTTTAAATGGGTTTTCTGTTCTAATGTTGTATTAAAATTCACCCTTCTTGGTTGAAACCTTACAATGAATCATGCATCTTTTCACATTCCTCAAGCTGCAAAAGTCAATGTGAAGAAACAGAGCACATTTCAATAGGACATAATATCATTTTCTTTTATCCAGCTGCCAAATTAATAGAGAATGCACACACTGAAAGTAAATGCTATTTAAAGCTTTCAGATGAAGCGTTTTCAGTAAGATGGCAGAACACATAGAGAAAAAGTGGAACAAAACTGTATTGTATGCTTAATTAGGACAAAAGCAGAAAACAAACACCAAGTTGATGATTGTCGTATGGCTCAGAACATGAAGGATACAGAAACAATGTTAAATCAGGGCTCAAAAATGGACAGGAAAAACAACTTTGCGTGACTTAGATTTCTCATAATCTGGTTCTCATCTCTTTTGAGATTCACATGTATAGAGGTCTTGATGTTGTCCAAGATATTTTGACAAAAAGCATTCAGGATGTAAGTGTTGACCATTTGGGTGATATTTGCCAGATCTCGCTATGTGTGTAGGCTGACAGAAAATTGGAACAGAAATCAGAGTGACAGGCTCAAATTTGTCACTAATGAAAATCTTTTGTAAGTGTTGAATTATTCAACTTAACATTTCTGCAACCCATTAGAATTCCTCCATTCCATCTTTCCCCGTAAGAGATCTTGCATTTTCTTCCTAACTTTGCCACTAATTAACTCGAAGACCATGGACAAATCACCTGTGCAGTTTTTATATTCTCATTTGCAAATTGCATAAGGGTGGCACTAGATAACCTCTAAACTCTCTTCCATCGCTAACATTCTGTGATGCTGTTGAAATGGGGTTATTTTGAAGACTAAGGAAAGAATAAATTCATACAGTTTAATAAATGTAATATTACTTAAATATGTGACATAAAATGAAGTCACAAAAGAACAAGTTGTACCTTGGGGGAATCAATTAGGGATTTGAACAGATACTGATTAAAGAGATCCCTTCAGCAAGAAATCATTTCCAGCAACAAGAACTCAAAAGAATGCCAACAGAATCCATATTGCTCAATCCCAATTTTATTATGTAGCATTGCATTCCTTTAGCGATTTCTGGTAAAAGCCATACTTTATAGTTAAGTTTAACATTTTTAAAAATGGAGAAAATGGAAGGAAATGCTGACATGATGTCTCAGAGCAGGAAAGAGTAGACATCTGCAATTGTTGAGACTCCAGTAGTAGAAAAAGTTGCAGTTCGGTTGTTTTTTTCTCATCCTGTAATTACTGGATACCTGCGATCTGCAATATACCATGTCATAACACTGCTATGCAGCGTGCTCATATAATTATCATCTAAACGCTTGTGAGAGTAAAGGGCCTGAGGACTGTTAGTAGCTATAAGGACAACAAGCAAAAACTGAGATGGTTTTGAACAAATTGAGACATACAATCTCCCCATTGGCTTGTGTTTCTATTTCTTATTTTATAAAGATGTTTACTTTATTTATTTATTTTTTAAATTTTTTTTAACGTTTATTTATTTTTGAGACAGAGAGAGACAGAGCATGAACGGGGAGGGGCAGAGAGAGAGGGAGACACAGAATCTGAAACAGGCTCCAGGCTCTGAGCTGTCAGCACAGAGCCCGACGCGGGGCTCGAACTCACGGACCATGAGATCATGACCTGAGCCGAAGTCAGACGTTTAACCGACCAAGCCACCCAGGCACCCCTAAAGATGTTTACTTTAAATATTGTTTCATTATCTCTTATTTTAAATTAATGTCTATTACCATTTGCTCTGAATTATTCTTTAAGTTTGGTTTCAATCAAAGATCTACCATTAATTAGTTATGTGACTTAAGATATCTTAAGAAGAATTTTTTTGAATCTTAGTTTCTTTATCTAAAGATTGTTTAAAAGTGCATATATAAAGAGCTTAGCACATAGTATCTTCTCAGAAAAAAATGACTTCTCTTAATTAGAGAACAGTGTTTTTCACTTATCAAACTCTTAAAGATATTTGGGAAAGAGCATTAGAACTCTTCTTTTCTTTTCTTTTTTCTTTTTTTAGTGTCACAATCTGTTCTGCAGCTCCTTTTTTTTTATTTGTATACAATATCCATATTGGTATTGAGGATATTTCTTCTATATCTTTCTACTTCTTTAGGTGCTATCTGGCATTAAAATACTTCATCAACGATCTATCTGAATCTTTCTGAGTGTGGTGACAGTTTTGAGGATTGGAAACCTTTATGGGGTTCAAAGTTATGCTTTTTATCATGCCCTTCTGATTCCTTGAAAGCTAAATTCTTCATTTGTTTCATTCATAAGAAATAGAGAATTACTCCCTCTTTTTGAAACTCTCTGAACACTTGACTTCTATAACATTACAATATTTTTATTATCCATGTATTTCTTTAAGTGTTCCTTCTTTCCTTCTTCTCTTCTTTCCCCTCATCTTCTCTTCCTCCTCGTTCTCCTTCTTAGTGCACTTCTCTTCCACGGGTCAACTTTTAAACCTTGGTGTCTGGCAGGGGTCCATTTTGGCCTTTTACTCTTCCTACCTGCATTCACTCTATGGGTGACCTCATGCACTGTCATGATTTCAACAAACATCTGTTGCTAATAGTTTTGAATCTATACATCTCTAGCCAACAGCCGTCCTATGATCACCAGATCATCTATTTAATTATCAAATAGACCTCTCTATCCACATAGCACTTGGCTTACCTCTTTACCAATCTCATTTCCCTTTTTTCATTCTCTGTCCTTTTAGACAGTCCCATAAATACCATAATTGTCCAGCTATTTAGCTTAGTAATCTGGGAATCATTCTTTCTCATTATACACATTTAATCAAAAACAAAATTCTACCAATTTAATTTCTTAATCAATATTAAATAAATATTAATATCTACCAATTAACATTTATTAATTCTTGAATCTATATTTTCTATCCATCTTGACCTTCCATATTCTAGTCAGGCCTTTTTAATTTATTTTCTAGATCATGCATTAGCTCCCTAAATCTTTCTGTTTTCAGTTGTGTCTTTCTTCAATCCAGCCATGGATTTGTCCATGCCATTCTCTTAAATTCAAGAAGTCTTTGCTCCATATCACGGTACCCAGGACCATCCTTGATCTAGCCTTTGCCTGACCCATCTCCTCTAGGCACAGCTCTTATTGCTTGTCACTTCTTAAGTATGTCATGTGTTACTTTCAAAGAATTGTTTCCGATTCTCTTTGCATGTGTGTGCACCCAAACAAACAAACATGCATCCACCACCAACACGACTATGCTGTTTTCTAGGTTCTGTGCCTGGAGTCATCTTGTCCTTCTCCTTTTTTTTTGACAGCATCCTCCACCACCTTTCCTCATGGAGCTAGTACAGATGTCATCTACTCCAAGAAGCAAAATGTTTTCCTAGGGTTTGTTAAGATTTCTTCACTCTATTCCCCTATACCACATACATATTTTTTTTTATCATGTTGTGTATTAATTTTCTGGTTTATATCAGTCCACTGAGTTGTGAGCTCCTTGAGGTCAGAAGCCATATTATCTAGTTTTGAAGTTTCAATTTTTTTTTTTTAACGTTTATTTATTTTTGAGACAGAGAGAGACAGAGCGTGAACAGGGGAGGGGCAGAGAGAGAGGGAGACACAGAATCCGAAACAGGCTCCAGGCTCCGAGCTGTCAGCACAGAGCCCGACGCGGGGCTCGAACTCACAGACCGTGAGATCATGACCTGAGCCGAAGTCGGACGCTTAACCGACCGAGCCACCCAGGCGCCCCTGAAGTTTCAATTTTTAATATAGTCTGGTGCATATTACGTGCCCAAGACCTTTACTGAATTAATGAGTTTAATAAACAAATACATTGATTCTAATATTCACTAACTCAGTGATTATGTATTTGTCTATGTGTTATCTCATTTAATTAAAACAATTTGTACATGTATATATAATAACATTAATATGAAACATCTAATCCATATTGTTATTTTTTATGTAATCCATTTGAATTCATGGTTCGATATCTATAAGAATTTCAAGCAAGGAAGTAGAGTCCAAAATCTTCAAAAATAACAGAAAGAGAATTTCAGTCTCTTGAGGAACATTCAAAAGCATGCAAGTCACAAGCCCTACTAACTTTCCATATATTATCCTTAATTTCATCTTATCCTTGATTTTCTCACATTTCAAATTGTTCCAATCTAGTAAATTTTTTTGGAAATATTCTCTAGGGCCCTTCTCTTTATCCTCACTCCTCATTTCTTTTTCATTTAGATTGCTACCTGGAAAAAGAGAATCCTTTCTGTTTAATAAGGGTGGGAGATAACTGAGCAATAAAACACTAGCTTCTCTTTAGAGGGTGGAGGCAGAGGGTGTTGTGGACAATTGCATCTAATGATTGCTGTGCAAGCACATATATGTGTGTGTGTGTGTATATATATATATATGTTATATATATATATATAACATATATATATATATATATGTTTGAATATGACATTACTCTCTTTAGATTATTGGTCAATTCCTCTTTTATATTTTTATGTAGAAGACATCTTTATGTGACTGTACCCTTCCATTGCAGGTGATTACATTTCCTCTTAAAACAAACAAAAAAACCCACAACTCTGAACATGTAGCTGTTTCCATCATAGCTATAATGCAAATATGTTTTGCAGCCGTTTTGGTTTGTTGAAAGGAAAAACCTTGGACTCAGTACTTTTTCTCTGTTTGTAGTTTGCTTGTGGTTAGAGTCTACGTACTTCATGCTTTATATACACTACCAACAGCTGTATGATGAAGTTCCAAGGAAAGCCTCTCTCAAAATAGTTTTGTTGCAGAGAGAAAATGGCATTTATGCACTTTGGCAGGAACTGTACTCTTGAACCATGTTCAGTTTTGAAATTTGAATGGAAAAATCCACTTCATGGAGAAGCCAGCCACACAAGATCCTGAGCTGAGTCTATTGTTAGAAGAAGAAAGAAGTGCCAACAAGGCATAGAGCTCTGGGGACCTCTGAAAGCTTGTGTATGCTGTGTTTGGCAGAGGATGTCCCCTCAGCATTATAGGAAGAGGCAAAGCAGGAATCCTGCCACTTGGAAAAATGTCTTTACATAACCAGAATTTAGCTTTGCATTAGCTTACTTAGATGACAGTTTCACAAATTAAAAAAACAAAACAAAACAAAAAACTGTTTACTCATTACATCATAATATTCCTATAATTTGGGAATCCTTTGTAATTTGGGGTAGAAGATGATGCCTTAGTCAAGTCCTGAGGACAGTGCCTAATCACCCTGTCCCCTTACCTTTATATAATTGTATTTTTATGTTCCCTTTAGCATCATGGGATAGGGTAGGGTCTCATTTTGCTTAATTCTTTCAATAAAGACTACTCAGCCAGCCATGTTTGAATCACAGTAGCTGGTTTAAAGCTTTTTGCTCCAGTAACAATTATAGGAGTTAAAGGAATGTCTAGCCTCATCAGTAGTTACTTCTCAATAATTCAGTATTCTGTTAAGTTGCCTGACCACAATGGGGCAAATTCTTTTCTTTTCATATAGTTACTTCTGTAGTATGTGAGGCTACCCCAGCATATCAGGACTAGAATGAAAATTCATATCTGTCATGATTCAGGCTGAATGCAGTAAAGAAGGACTACTATAGTAGTAAGACTGGCCAACAACCTCCAACAGAAGCCAAGAGCTGTCTTTGAAAGTCTTGTCCAAAGCCTTCGTATGACAGCCATTTTTGAGGGATGCAAGTCCATAGGCCTGAGTCACTTTATCGAGTAACTCTTTGAGTTTCTTACAATAAATATTGCTGTTGGAGTGTTAGGCAACATGAATTCTATGGTCCCCTGTCTCATGGCACCAGAAATTGGTAGTTCTTATTTCATTCAATCCATCGCCAGCCGATGGAACTTCTTAGCCCCTTCTCCATGTATCTCATGGTGATATTTTTTTCCAAGAAATATTTTTTTTCTTTCCATCTCTTGGCCTGAGGTAGAGCTACCATAGGGCATCATGATATATCTCCCCTATCTGGAGATCTTATTCCTCTTCAGGAAGAAGAGATCAAGGAATCTGAGACCCTCCTTCCTGGAAGGCACCTAGATTTATGAAAATCTCTCCTTTTCCATCTCTGAACTCTTCATAGCAAGAGAAATGCTGATGGCATAAGTCAGACTGAAGGTCCTCTCATATGATATCCCCCAGAGAGGGCTAACCAAAGGGCCTCTCAGAGGTTTACAGTGGCCCACCTCTATAAAAAACTGGCAGAGTCTTCTGCCTACGGGGAGAAAATATCATTTAAATATTGGGAATATAACTATATGTAAAGGTATTTTATGATGCTTCACAAAAAATTTAAAAGTTTGATTAGATCTAAATATGGCTTTATACTAGGGACTATTACTATGGCCTATTGAGGGATATTAAAGACTTCTTCAGGAGGGTCTGAGAATGGAACAAAATCTTATCAGTGGGGGATAGTTTGGGTAGGGTTCTGTTATAAAGCAAGTGAATGGAGGAAATAGCTTCTGGGTCTTTATAATCTAATGTCTTACTTGCTTTTTAAAGATTGGCTTTATTAGTTTCTTAGACTTGGTTTCTGAATCAGAAGGTTTTGGGAAGTGAGCTCTTAGGATTTGGATTCTGCTGCTTTACTTGGTCAGCAGCAACTATTGGCATATAAATGAGTCCTTCATAAGTCTAGAAATTTTAACTTCTGCACCACTGCAATTACCCCAAAATTAATATGCGAGTCTCCTCGCCACCAAAATCAATGAACAGCAAGTTACTCCATGCACTGTAAAATTTAGTTATATTTGGGTTATTACACAAAGTTTATTGTTTGTTTTTATTCTGCAGCCTCCACCTCAGATATATGACAAACAGTTGGACGAAAGAGAACACACCATTGAAGAATGGAAAGGTGACTCTACCACTTAAATATACATTTTGCTTTATTGAAACTCAGAAAATATCTTCAAGGCATCTCTCTTTAAAGCAATTTGGTAACAGATGATTTTATAATTGCTATCCTCAGACAATTTTCAAAGTTCTCGAAACGTCATCAGTCTTTTCATACTAATAACAATATTGCATTTACTCAAGAATGAAAGGAATTAATTACTGGTACTTTTTAAAAGAGTACTGATTGTCAAAGTATTTGTTATGGTGGAGGGCATGCTTCAATTCAAAATTTCAGAATTATACATCCCATGTTTGTGTATAAAATTATCATATAAAATGGATTAAATTAAGCCTAAGATTACTTTAGACATTAGAAAATAAAAGATATTTAATGTATGAATTCATTTGGTTAATTTTTAGGACTTGAAAATCTAAATAGGAAATCTATGTATCTGAATGGCTTATTTATCCTTCAAAGTAAGAAAATAATGAATAAATACATTAGTTCACTTTTTTTCCACCAAAACTCTTCCAAACACATAATGAATAGTCAAGATTATACTCAGGGTGAAACAAAGCAGAAACTATGAAGAATTATTAAACTAAGATAAATAACTACACAGTAGAATAAAAGAACTACAGAGTAGAGATAAGCAAATACAGATCATAACAAACCATTCAGTCAAAATGGGGAGGAACATAAAAGGAAGATCTGAAGAGAAAAAATATTTGAGCTGACTTGAAGGAATTAATCATTATAAATTGAGAAAAAAAGAATAAAACAGAGGAAAATACCAGTATGGGGACACATGGAGAAAACAAAGGATAAGGATGAGCAAAAAGTGTTATAAAGATAGCAAAGAGATTTCTCTGGCCAAGGGGTCCTGTTGGATAATATGGAAAAACGAGCATGTGCAAACAGTAGACCAAGTAAACAAGTAAACTAAATGATGGACAGAAAAGACTTGATATGCTCTAAATAAGGACAAGAAGGCACTCTTAGGGGTTTGTGAATAGGTAAGTATTAAGAGATAAATATCACTTAAAAATGAACATGGATTAAATTAGAAACCAGAGAAAGAAATTATGGTGAAGGATAATGATTATATAAACTGGAACTCATTGCAAAGCAAGAATGAATAACACTGAATGATTTTTAGCAAACAGGGGAAAATTAAAAGAAATGAAGTTACATAATTTAACTCTAGCAAAGAAAGAGCCATGAATGGATGCCTGTTTGGAAATAAATGTAATAATTGTTATCATGTTGGGTTTGAGGCAAGTTTAATTTTACAACTCCAAGATTTCAGTATGAAAAAAAAAATGAAGAAGCAGTGGGGAAATTGTTGGAAAGTAATAAAGTCAGGAGAGTATGTGCATCTCTTAGGAAGTGAATATAGAAAAAAACTGTATGCTCAAAACTGGGCCATTAAAGTTCTTAGGAGATAAAGTTAGATGGCATCAGAAATCCCCCCAAAAATTCAGAACCAAGTAGAATGTATATTCTTCATACATTTATTTGGTCAAATACTTTACTGAGCACTTACTTTTTCCAGGCTTTGTGCTTTTGCAAGACAAAGTAGAAAGAGAGGAGTAAAGGAATCCCGATTGATTTTTAATTTACTCAACCCCATCAGAATGTTATTATTTTTCATTAATAAGTTTTCTCTGCATATTAAAGATAATTTTTTTATGATCCTGACAACTGTTTCTTACAGAACTTATCTACAAGGAGGTAATGAATTCGGAAGAAAAGACTAAAAATGGTGTTGTAAAAGGACAACCTTCTCCTTCAGGTACTCACTCTCAGTGAATAACTAATAAACCAGTACTTGTGTATTTTTCTTGACCTTGAAGAGGGATTGCAGCCAATAACATTGCTAATAGAGCAAAAACACTAATGTCATATGATTATTTCTCTCTAGTGATTTTCGTTCTATTCTTTTTGATATTCAGTGTGGCATTCATTTTGATCATGATTATTGATTATGACTAGGACAAAAGATAATAGTGAATCTTGAAGAAATGTTGACAAGGGCTGGTTAAAGGGTAACTGCTTCTCATCAAAAGACAGAGCCATCATGCACCCTGACCACCATGTCAATGTAGAGGTCAGGAATCCCTCCAGTCAAAACCTCTTTCCTCAGTCACTTGTGTTTGAACTCTTCCCAAGTTTGGTGTGACAGTAGTTGAAACATCTGCCAAGATGCGTTCTGATTAAAGTCAGCATGGAAAATCTTTCAGTTTGCCATCGACAGAAACAAATACACGTTTGTACATATACTGTGCATATTTTTCTGATCCTAGTAATGTGCTTTAGGATTACTTGAGATAATTTA
This sequence comes from Panthera uncia, assembly GCF_023721935.1. Lineage (NCBI taxonomy): Eukaryota > Metazoa > Chordata > Mammalia > Carnivora > Felidae > Panthera > Panthera uncia. Next base: position 5,905 of record NW_026059733.1, on the reverse strand, counting down.
CTTACACTCGGTGCTACTATATTCTTCCTAAGACCTATGTTCTGAATATAAGGAAAGAATGTGTGTGTGTGTGTGTGTATAATGCACTGAGCCACCCATGCACCCCTCTAAAACTCTTTATGTATATATATATATATATATACACACACACACACATATATGTATATATATATACAGATAACACATATATGTATATATATATACAGATATATATACATATATATATATGTGTGTGTGTGTGTATAAAGAGTTTTAGAGGGGTGCCTGGGTGGCTCAGTGCGTTAAGCATCTGACTCTTGATTTTGGCTCAGGTCATGATCTCAGGTTTGTGAAATTGAGCCCTGTGTAGGGCTCTGCATGACAGAGAGGAGCCTGCTTGGGATTCTCTGTCTTCCATTCTCTCTACCCCTCCCTTGCTCTCGCGTGCACACTGGTGCACTCTCCTTCTCTTTCTCTCTCTTGCTCTAAAAAAAAGGAGTTTTAGAAAATGTGATGGCTTATCTCTAACTTTAAACTAAACTCAATTCATTCTGGCAAGAATGTAGTTTCCAAATGATTAGTTTAGAGAAAAATGGATTTGATGCCCTACCTTTGATAAACATTTTTTCCCCTATGGACCTTAAATTGTTTCAGGAAAAAGGATGTAGGATAAATAATAAATTCTTCATACTCATACTAATCTTTGAATAATTGGTTTGCACCCAAATCACTATGATATCCAAACAGATACAATTTAGTTAGGACATGTTTTCTCATTTGAGTAATGTCCAGTTTTATCCCCAAGCCTTTCCTTTCCTCAAAGAGGGTAAAAAAAATCATTGGGTTGTCTGTCCAGCCTGCTCATTCATCCTAGCATTTAGACTGATGCAGGTCTGTAGAAGTGGTGCCTAACCTACTTGTATGTTCTGTCTGATTCTGATTCTGATTCTGATTAAGGAACCCAAACACTGAATCCAACAGCCTCAAGATGCTACCTTCTAAGGCAGAAAGACTCCTTGTTTTAAGGATTCCCCTAATGGTCAGAACATGTTTTTCTGTGATCATTAAGAGGTCAAAATACCAGCATCCAGTGAAGGGGACCTAGGACCTCAGGCTCAGACTGGACTAAATTTTTTGCAGGGTCTCTTCTATTCATCTTTAATTCAAGTTACAATTTATTCATCTCCATTCCTTTTTTCAAAGAGCTTGGGGTCATGCCACCCACTTCAGGGCACCCCATCTTCAGCTTATTTCATGCTCTATACTCCCCTAAACCCCAACCAGATCTCTGCAACATTTAATCTGTGATGACATAAAATCCACAATTCTCTTTTCAATACTTTCACAACACTTCCACAAAAATCTTATTCCCATGACCCATTTTATGCAAACTGTATAGTTCAGGGAAGGCAAAAAAAGGACTGAGGATGATACATATGAGATTAATTAATCATTAAAGGGATGGGATGAGTGGTCTGCCATATGAAGAAGGGTTTAAACATTTGGTAAAGAAATGGAGCTTGTATAAAATCAAGGCATAATTCTTTCATCATTAAAACCATCATTCATATGCAAAAAGAAAGTGAGTACATGTAGAAGATTCTTTCAACTCATCAATGAGGGAAATGGCAGAATGGCAAAGATAGTTCAATGAAAGTATGAGAAATTAAGATTTATGTAGTCTGTGGGAAAAAAAGAATATTGAAATAAGATCACTAAATTAACCCAAAACTTATAAATGTCCTAGGGCAACCAAGCTTATCTTTGTGCTTATCTTTTCTACGAGGCAGAAAAAAACCCTGATAATTTTATTTGATTAGTTTCATACAAGTTTACAGTGTATAAAGGATCATAACCAATTGAGAACATTAAGTCAAATAAAGTTATGTTCCATAAAAAATCAGATTATCCTTAGGTGGGCTTGTCAGAAAATACTCAAGTGTGATATTAAAAGGTTGCGTAGTCATTTTTTTGCCCTAATCCCAAGTGTTGGGTAATATTCCTGAATAGTACCTAAAGTTACATATATAACTGCATGCTATGAATAGGCAGACCAAAGTCTTGATCAAGTAAACTCTCTTAAGTTTGAAAGAAATACATTTAAGGTGAATAAAACCAAAGGCTAGTTTATACAGCAGTTTGTTATTTCTGGAGGGGCTGGAAAATAAATGCATTCCACTAAAATTATTTAATGATAAATATAACCTAGTCTTAGAGAATTAGAATATAGGGCCAAGGTGTATGAAATTGCTGCCAATTCAGATTCGATTTGTTTAATTTTTTTAAATGTGTGTTTATTTTTCAGAGGGAGAGAGACAGAGTGCAAGTGGGGGAGGGGCAGAGAAAAAGGGATTCACAGAATCTGAAGCAGGCTCCAGGCTCCACGCTGTCAGCACAAAGCCCAGTGTTAAGGCTTGAGCTCATGAACCCTGAGATCATGACCTGAGCTGAAGTCAGATGCTTAACAGATTGAGCCACCCAGGCTCCCCTAGATTCAATTTGTTTTAAAATCAAACACATCACTCTATTTAGATTCACCCACTCCAGTAGTAAATTTTTCTCTGAATTTCCCCATTTCTATTATGGCAGATCTATTTTCTCAGCCTCCCACTCTGAAATCCCTGATTGACTTTTTATTCCACACTTGCATTATCACTGACCGTCACTTTCTACATCTTAAAAATTCTGCTTGCTGGATGTCTTACATCTAATTACTACCAACCCTTTCCATTAATACCACGATGATTGAAGTTGTCCTGAAGTAATCTTCCTGACTTTAGTCTCTACCTAAATTGATCTTTCAAGACTATAGGTTTGGGGGTTCCATGGATGAGTGCTCTCCAATGGCTTTGCGTCATCTACAATTTGAGTCTAGTAACCTTTTCCTGATATTGATGGCCCTCTATAATATACGCCAGGTTTTTCCACCTTTCACACTCTACCTATTGTAGACTCCTATGTTCACTATTTTACTTGACTGGATCCTTGCCTTTTGGAATGCTGCCCATTCTAAAGTGTTGCCTTATCAAATACTACCTTCTCCCGAAATAGTGTTTATATGTGTCCTAAAAGACTTCATATTTTATCAAAGAGTAAGATCTTTCCTTCTTATGGGTCCTAGTAGTCCCTATAATTTATTTTATTTTTTTAAGCTTTTATTTATTGATTGATTTTGAGAGAAAAAATGTGTGCATGGGGCAGGGGCAGAGAGAGAAGAAGAGAGAATCCCAAGTAGGCTCCACGCTGTCAGCAGAGTCTGATCTCATGAACCACGAGATCATGACCTGATCTGAAATCAAGAGTTAGACACTTAACCAGCTGAACCACCTAGGCGCCCCAGTCCCTGTATTTTAAATATTGTTTTATAACTTATTGGTTGTAAATTCATTTGAGATGAAAGACTGTATGTATCCATCCTTGTGTACCGTGCAGTGCCTAAGTGTTGTGCCTTGCATGCAATAGTAGCTTGATAAACATTCATTAATTTGAAAATTGTTGCTGAGGTTCTCCCTTATCATGTTTCTTGCCAAAGGTGGAATTCAAGATAGGATCATAGCTTTGATACAGTATGCAAGTTAGTATGACTTATGCCAGGAAATATTTGTTCAACCTATTAATTGCCATAAAGATACATGGACCAAGTATCAAGTATATGAATTGGTGATATTGGTTTGGAGTTTGCCCATGCTTCAGATAAGGGTTTTCTTTCAGGTGGTTATTTGGTTATTTATTCATTCTGGGAAATGTATATTTCTAAATTTTTTGTGGGCCTGTTTAGTGTGTTAAGGATTAACATGCCACTTATAATATGCCACTTAGGCTCTGCCTACATGTGAGAAGGCGAGCCATTTTTTTTTAAATCATTCTATCTATAACAATCGTGAATTATCTACCTTGTACACATGCCTTATTTGATAGTTGACTGGCTTAACCAGTTTATAGTTAAAATGACGTGGATTCAATCTTCCACTACATGATTCTGAAGGACAATATTCATGGCTTAATTTTGAGAAGTCATATGTATACTATATATTACATGGCATAATTACATAGGATATGTTTGTATGCATCATGTTGAATAGGACAGCCTCGTGCTGCGGCTGACTACTAGCTCATGAGAGCTACTTGTGTACATCTCTCCCTATTGTGAGTTTATTGACCTTGTGTTAGTCACTTGGAATCTACCATGCAGGATTTAAGATGTGGAGATTGGCCCACTCTACAAATCCAGGACATTTTTCCCCCCTTGGAGAGCCAATTGTTAAATTTTTATGGGCAAACCACTGCATGTGTGTGTTGTGTGCACGTGATATGCATTTATGCAGTAGACTGCTGAAAGAAAAAGCAATTACTAAGAAAACTTGAAAAGTCAGCTTTTTTGCTTTCTTCATTGTATTCACCATTTCTCATTAATGCTTGCATATCATATTTATTTTGTAAATAGCCAGGATGAAGTAACAGTACAACTCCCATAATATTAAGTCATGGCCACACCAGGAACCTGGAAGCAAGAGAATAAGTTAATGCAGTTTTTTAGTGAAACTAAGAAAACCTGAGTGAAAATTGTTCTCCTGCCCAAATGCATGTTTTAGTGATACTTTAAAAATGTAAATAGGAAGTTAAATGTGCATTTGCAGAATAATATACAGGTTTGAAATTTATCGATGGAATTGTTGTATATCAATAAGAAATAAATCTAAACTTCAGATACATTTCTAAATAAATAATTGTACTCCCTTCTGCTATCTGATTTCACTTGCACAGTGATTTATTTTCAAGAATAGCATGGCTGCTTACTTTCTGAATTGATTTATAAAGACTGCTAAGGGAATAGCAGTTTATGAATAGAAATTAATTTTCTTCTAGAGCATTTTTTATAAAATGTTAGAGTTGGAACAAATATAGGAGGCTGCCCATTCCAAAAGTTCTTTGTTTACCATTCCCATTCCACCCAAGAAGTAAGCCTCCTATAAGTAACAGTGACTCACCAAAATAAACATATTTAGCATTAAGATGGGTAGAGATTTTTCAGAATCTCTAAATGGTAGATAAAACTCCCCAGGTGATTTAAATATACAACTCTCCCCCACTTACCCCCACCCACTCACCATATTCCACATACTATGGCAATGTGTCATTCCAAATTATAGTCACTGATCTAGTCCAATTGTTATTTTTTATTTAAAAACCTCATGGTTCCTGGGTGGTTCAGTTAGTTAAGCATCTGAGTCTTTGTTTCGGCTCAGGTCATGATCTCACAGTTTTGTGGGTTCGAGCCCCACATTGGGCTTTATGCTAGCAGTGTGGAGCCTGCTTGAGAGTCTCCCTCTCTCTCTCTCTCTCTCTCTCTCTGCCCTTCCCCCACTTACCGTCTCTCTCAAAATAAATAAATAAAGTTAAAAAAATTTAGAAACCTCAGCCCTTAATAAGATGAGGCTCAAGATCATACTTAAAGAGAAGGCTGTATCTCAGTGATTTTTTTATTCCAGTACTTCTAGTTCTCTGTGTCTACTTCTTTGTGCATGGAAAATAATTTCCTTAAAAAAAGCAGAGCAGTGATGCCTGGGTGGCTCAGTTGGTTAAGCATTGGACTTAGGCACAGGTCATGATCTCATGGTTTGTGGGTTTGAGCTCTACGTCAGGCTCTGTGCTGACAGCTCAGAGCCTGGAGCCTGCTTTGGATTCCGTCTCCCTCTCTCTCTGCCCCTCTCCTGTTTGCACTCTTTCTCTCTCAAAAATAAATATTTAAAAACATTAAAAGTAAATAAACATAAAAAAATTTAAAAAGCAGAACATTTTCCCTGAAATAATAAATATCTTGTGACTACATAACTTATAGTTTGAGAAATTTCCATTAGCATAACTTCTTTCCATAAAACTTTTTTTTTTTTTTTTTTGGTCAGGTAGCATTGAAAGAGTTGCTCTT
>NW_026059732.1:28283-37344 GCF_023721935.1 Panthera uncia | reverse complement strand
AGGTGTACGCATAAGACAAAACATCCTGACTGGTAAGGCAAATGTCCAGGTGACGCTTTTGACATTACACTACACAGGTGTTTCAGTGCCTCCCATCCTTGGTGGCAATTTGATTTCGACACAGAAACCACCATGAAAATACAGCTCTCTGTTATTTTTGGCCAAAGGCCTTCGCAAGACTTTCAACAAAAGGTTTGTACAATGTGATCATTCAAATGAATTTTAAAGATTAAGGCAGAACGAGTTCGAGTATTTTAGAATTAATTTCATAATATTACTCATTAGATCAATATATCACTGTGTCACTTTAACTACAGTCTAAGATAGCTTTAGTGCGGACGACAGAAGCAGCCAGCGTCAAGTAGAAAGGCTCCCACGGTTAGGTACAAGTCTTTGTGGAATAAGCTGTATCTTTTTTGTTTGTATTCTGGTATGGATGTTGGGTAAAATTTACTGTCAAGGAATTTCTGGCAGGGTTTCAGAAGGATGGTTAGAATGAGGAATTTTCTGACTGGCAAAGAGCAGTTAGATGAGGTTGTGATTAACGGCAACTTATGATTAGTGAGAAAGGTCCTAAATTATACCTAGGCATTTATTCCACAAAAAGCCTGGTGATTATTTCCAGCGATTTTAATAAAAACACATAGTGTCATAATCAGTGTCAGGAATATTCACGGCTGTAATTCAGAGAAGCAGGTATCTTTCTGTCCGTGCCTTAGATTCCTTGAATGGGCATCACTAAGACCACACCACAAAATGAAAGAACCTAAGGGGAACAGAGAGGCTTCGATAGTTGGTAGGTCGGAACCAGTGAAGAAACATCACACCCCACCCTTTAGGGACTTCTCCACTTCTCCACAAATTCTCTAGGCATCCGAAAATCTGAGTTCTAGACATCACTCTGCCGATTGGCTGTGTGACCTTGCTAAGCCCTAACTTATCTGGGCCTCGATTTTTCCCTCTAAAAAAAGAAATCTCTCGGGTCTTTTGAATCCTTTTTTTTTTAAGCTTATTTATTTATTTATTTATTTATTTAGTTTGAGAGACAGAGAGGAGAGGCAGAGAGAGAGAGAACACCAAGCAGGCTCTGTACTGCCAGCACAGAGCCAGACGTGGGGCTCGAACCCACCAACCATGAGATCATGACCTGAAACCAGGAGTCTGATGCTTAATGGCCTGAGCCACCCAGGTGCCCCTCTTTTTCATCCTTTAAATGGCTAGTTTCTTCAATATTCTTTAATGTCTTTGGGTAGTAGTTTTCAGTTATTGGATGTTTAGATTCAAGCATTTTCTTAACATTTTTCCTTTTTCCACCTGCTTTTCCGCTGTCCTGATCGTTTTGTTGCCTGTCCATCCAATATCATTTTACAGATCAAACTGTTTGAAGGATAAGTTAAAGGGCCCACTTGGTCATCTCCAAATGTTGACTTCTTAGTGCAGATGTGATTTAGAAGACAGCTATTTTCATGTTTTTTTTTTTAACGATGTTTATTTATTTTTGAGAGAGACAAAGAGACAGAGAAGGTGATGGGGGAGGGGCAGTGAGAGAGAGAGAGAGAGAGAGAGAGACAGGATCCAAAGCCGGCTCTGTGCTGACAGCAGGGAGCCCCGTGAGGGGCTCGAACTCATGAACCGTGAGATCATGACCTGAGCTGAAGTCAGCAGCTTAACCGACTGAGCCACCCAGGCGCCCCTCATCTTTATTCTACTCCATATATTAACATTCCAGGTGGTAAGATACTGCCCACATTCCAATGCATTTAAGAGGTGAAGGTTTCTTTCCTTCATAAGAACAGCATTGGTGACTTTTTTTCAGAAGCCAAGAGACGTAACAAGGTGTGTGCGGGTGTGTTTGTTATGGGGGGCAATCACGTGTGTCGATTCTTCCTGGCCAAGATTTACATATCTTACAAGATCTCATTCTTCTAATGCCTCTGTGTCCCATCAACAACTTTCAGTTGTTCTACAAGCAGAAGGCTCCTGGTAAGTGGAGTCAGTGCCAGTCTTGAAGAGATCATACAACATCACCAAATGTTAGGACACAAAAGAAACTTGGAGCTCACTGCTCAAACGCTTTGCCTTCTCACAGGGCAGCCAGTACATATAACCCTAAAAACCAGACATCTCCCCCAAATATTGTTAGCATGACCCCACCCCCAACCCCATCCCACACTTCCTTAAGCAAAGGAAAAAAGTGTTAACAGATGTTAAGGCAAAAGAAACACTGTCCACAGAAAATTAAGAATCCCTGAGACATTCACAATCAAACGTGAAACTGCCCGGCCCCCTCTAGTTAATGTGAAATCTAATTAATATTGTTGTAACTAGCAGAGAAAAAAAAAATCTTTACCTGAACGTAGAATTAGAATGTTTATAATTTTCCACTTCTTTTTTTACTTCTAAAGGATCAAGAAGCCTTTCCAAAGAGTAAAATACAAATCAATATTCAATTTTCCTCCAATTATGAAGAAATAAACCAACTTCAGGTCTTTCTTGTATCTGTACTGCCTGTGAATTTGCTGCTTTTTTTTTTTTTTACTCTCGTGAGAGAATAACTAAGGATCACCTTCCTCTGCAGAGACAGCAACTACTTATGCCTAAAAAGGGAATATTTGAAAATTCTTAAATTCATTCTTCTTTTTCCTTATCCTATTTCAAATCAATTTCCTATTTTCTCACATTCCTCCCGGCCAGCAGCTGCTCCTTCTGGGCCTTTATCTGGCCCGAGGAAGGCAGGCAGGCAGGCAGGCAGGCAGTTGCCTGTTTAGCTGATGCCAGCCGTGTTTCTATGCTGGAGACAGAATGTCTGATCTCCATGTTACAAGCAGCTTCCAATTGCCCCGTCTTAAAAAGCATCTTAACACTTGGGTCCACAGGCGGGGGTCCCCTGTCTTTGTTTTCATTGGGAATTTAAAAAAATTTTTTTTTCTTGGAATACAGTCTCTTATGAAAAAGGGCAACAATACCAATAATCAACTCACAAGTCAAGTCACTAAAGGAAAAAAATTCACCTGCAGCGTAAATACTGAAGATTGAAGAAGTCGTGTAATAAACACTGTATTTGTAGACTGTCTGAGGCAATACACCTGAAGTAAAATAGCTTTCTCTGGTGGCCTGGCAGGGAGAATGGACTCTCCTGAAAAAAACCGTAACTTCCATAAAACCGTGGAACTGGAGAAGACCATGAAAAGATTTCCCCTCACCTTCCCCCGCCCCCGAAACAGACCTCTCTATAAGTGGAAATGGCATCTAGAATTCTTGGTATGTTCGACTCGCTCATCAGACTCTTCTCGGTATATATCCAGAATTGTAAATGGCATTTTTATAGACTTCAAAGATGCCGGCTGAAAAGAACAACCTGCATCCTGGTAATTCCCATGGAAATGCCCCACATCTCTTCTGCATCCATTGTCTGATTGATCTCTGCCAAAGCGGTGTGCCCAGACCTTAGTTTGGCTGCTCTGGCTGCCCTATGTTCCCCTAGTGGTCCAGCCCAGCACACATGACTGATTGGTACTCTTGGTAAGGATTACCTAACTCCCTCCTTTGACTTTCTAAGCCTTTTTTTTTTTTTTTTTAATTTTGTAGTGTACAGAAAAAGAAAAAAAATATCATCTGGTCTAATCTCTGGGATACAGTTTTATAAAGTCAAGGAAGACAGGACAAAAAAGCAACTTACAAAGAAAATATTCTGATATACTGTTCTTCTAGTTTATTTCTATAAGGCATAATCATCAAGTTCTATCTACAGTATAAGCTACTTATTTCCTGACACCAGACTCCTCTTCTGATTTTCCCATTTTCTCTGAAAGCTGTCGATTCTCACGGTCACGTCCTTTCCCTGTTCTCGCCATGTTCAGGCAGGAGTTGCTATGGCGCTCGTATTTTTACAGGTGCCTCTTGCCCCCATGTTTTCTTTTTCTTTCCTCCGGAACTTTCTTTCTTCTAAGTCTCATTTCATTACCCCTATGCTAGGTGTGTCAATAACTCTGACACGGTCTCTGCATTCCTCCTCCAGTCCATATGCCAGGCAAGTCTTCCTAATGACTTACTTGCAAACGCTCTTCCCATGCTCAAGTCCTCATTGGCTGCCTATTGACTACAGAATAAATCCAGTCCTTAGCCTATTATCTAAGAAGACCCTTCGAGGCTCATCTTGCCCTTGGCAGTATGATTTGCTCGGATAGAACCCTACCCTTTCTGTGCCTCGTGTGACTCACAATGCTCCCTCTGCCTAGATGCCCTCCCCTCTCTCCCTTCAACCCTCCCCTCTCTCTCCACCAACCCCACCCCCCCCAACTCCCGCCGCCTTTTCTTTAGCTCTGACTTACATAATCATTGTCAGCTCTCAAGGCCTAATTCACAAATTATGTTATTCCTTGATTTCAATTCCCAGCCAGGCTCATATCCAATCACTTAATGTCTTCAATAGGATGTCCTAGGGGCATCTTAAAGGTAACACGTTCAAAGCTAAAATAATCATCTTCCACAAACTTCCTATTGCTTCTGCATTCCGGGTGTCAGTGAGCAAAACCTCTGTGTCCCCGCCAAATGCCCAAGGAAGAAACCTGGACGTCAGTCACTCTCTTCTCTTCCGTCGGCGTTGCCCGCCACCCCCCCAACACATTACTCCGTCCATCAGCCTTCCACTCTACGTTTACTAATTCCAACACTACAGTCACTGCCCTCCTTAATGAAATCCTCAACTCTCACTTGGCTACAGTATCATACCTGCCTCCATTCCCGGCTTCCTCCGACACACTCTTTACACAACATTCAGAAAAAAATCCTTCAAAATGACAGATATAATCATATCAATTTCCTGACTGAAAAAGTTTAAGTGGCTCCCCACTGCCATTAAGATAACCTCCCAATTCCTTAGTAGGGTTTATAAGCTCCATTGTGACCCAGTCTCTAAATATATATATATATATATATATATATATATATATATATATATAATTTAACCTGACTACAGTCCAACATAAAGACTTCACATGCTAGAGAAAATTATAATAAAAAATATACCACATTGCGTGCACATCCACGTGGATGCCCGATAAACAGTAAACAATAAAACATGCTCTGAATTCAACCCTACCACAAATGCCCTTTCGTTCAATTTTGGCAGCCAGAAATTCTATCTATCCTTTCGCGTTTAATGCCATTTTCTTCTCAAAGCCTTCCTCGACCAATTAGTTGACGTTAATCTCTTCCTCTCTGTTCCCCTAGCTCTTCATTTCTGATTGTATTACGGCATAATTCCCCTTGCTTGCTGTGGCTGTCCCACAGGCAATTCTAATGCAACGTGTCCAAACTGCCTGTCACTCTCACGCCCAGAGCCATGCCTCGCTCTTGTCCTTCAGATTTCGGTTCGTGGATGTCCCCCTAGTTGACTAAGGTAAAGTTTCTTCAACTCCAACGTAAGATCATCACCATAGCCTGTTTTTCTGCTCCTTATATAGGTGAACCTCACCCCTCTTTCTGTTCAAGGAGCTGCTCCCCAAAATTAGATCCTCATCGTCTTGTGCCTGGACTTTTGAAAAGCATCCTAAATATTCCCTCCCTCCCCTGTCCTTCACCTCGTCAGTGCCCCACTTCTGTCGCCGCCAGTGACCTCTTAATAACGCCAACCTGCTCGCGTCTCTGCTTTATTTCCCACACAGGCAAATTTCACCTCCTCAGCAGGATGTAGTTTAGGCCTTTGAGAACAGGTCCTGGGCCTTTCTTTTTAAACTTCATTGGCCGCTTTTCTTCAACCCGTCCTAGAATCTCCCTTCATAAAAGGTGCTACTTTCTGCTCCTCACATATACTTTGCCTCGTTGAAGAATAAAAGTCCTAATCACACTCCTCTACACATTAACCAGCAAATTCAAATAAATCGAACGTTTCCTCCACTGGCCACCTTTGGTGACTCACCAGACCAAAACCACAGCTGCATCGTGGGATCTATGACAGCGCTGTATCGAGGCCTGATGAAAACTACAAACCATGGGCCCAGGAGTCAGACGGTCCTGGATTCCAATTCTACCTCTTCCACTTACTAGCCGCCTGATCTTGGGGGAACTACTGCACATTTCTGAGCCTCGGGAATGTACGCAAAGTAACAATAATGTGACACCTATGTCACAGCATCGCTGTGCAGATAAAGCGAGATAGTTGAATAAAGTTGGTGTATCTGTACCGAATTGGGGGCAAATTTTAAATGACCCTGGCTAATACAACTGTAGCTAGTGAGTGACTATGAACGTTTGGTTCTACAGTAATAAAGATTTAGAGGTCTTCCAAATGTCAAAACTCATAACCTCAGTTTGATTTAAGTTGTTAAAGCAAAATAGTTTTACTCCTCGGCACTACTCGAAATGTTAACTCGATCAATCACTTGAGGCAGTAAATTACTTAAAAGTTAATATTGCATCTAAAGAGTTTAAAATAGAGGTACCACATAAGTAAAATCCTCTTTTAAACTTTTTTAATGTTTATTTATTTTTGAGAGAGAGAGAGAGAGAGAGAGGGAGGGAGAGAGAAGCGCACCTGCAAGCTGGGGAGGGGCAGAGAGAGAGAGGGAGACAAATGACCCAAAGCAGGCTCTGCACTGTCAGCACAGAGCCCGATGTGGGGCTCAAACTCACGAACCGGGAGATGATGACCTAAGCCGAAGTTAGGCGCTTAACCAACTGAGACGCCCAGGCGCCCTTCGTTTCTATTCTTATCATACTCGTCTAGAGCCATATAGAAGAAATTGCTCATGCAATTTATATATGCGCATATAAATAAATTTCATCCCCAAATGTAGTACAATTAAGCATTGCTTCAAAAGTTATGAAAATTAAATGATTTTGACGGACACAAATAAATATTAAAGTTAGTTTTTAATACCCAAGAGTGCCAAATAATGCTTAACAGTCCTATGATTTACCAAATTGGAGAAGAATTTTGAGACAGGGGTTATTTCTGACACAAATTTGTTGCGTGTGAATTGGCAAATATTCTTTGAGTCTGGAAGGTGAAAAGATTATTCTCCTGTTTTTGGAATAGTGACAGCCACAACATCCCCAAACACATTTCCCCAAAGAAGGTAATGGAGTTGGTTAGAGTCTTTGGAAGGAAGTAGCTTCGGGATCTATTGGGTCAAAAGACAGAATACGTTTCCTAGCACTGAGAATTATGGGACCTTGCTCTCTGTATGCCGCACATACCCGCACACAATTAAACAGTATTCATCTGTTGGGCTTACCAGACGAGGGAAGCATTTCTGCCGGCAAAATCTCCATAATAAGAATTAGTGACCATCAGAGATAGGAAAAATAACAATACAAATGACTCTCCCATTATCTTGTTTGGTACTATTTACTTCCCCTTGGAGAAATTAAAATACTGTGTGAGGAAAATTCAGCAAAATAAAATGTTTTTAAAATATGCCTTATTATTCTAATGTATGCATTTATGATAAAATACGTGGGCTGCCAAAGTCACACAAAGCCTTCCAAAAGCCCCTTTTTTGGATTCCCTTGGCTTGGCTTCATGGCATCAGTCATATAACTCTGGTTCCAACGGATTGGTTGAATCAATAGCTGAGCCAAAGAAAGCCAACCATTGGCAAGGAGCATCCGTGAAATGGTCCGCCACGATAGCTCTGCCCAACAGGGTTATGCTCTATACTGGATGGAGACTAGACTCCATTGAATAGATCCCGTCTTTGGAAAGCTGGATCTGGAGACAAAACAGGGGCACATCAGTCAGCAGCGGAGGTAGAAGGCAGAGAAAATGTGACCTGACCAGGTAACTATGACTAGGTAGCTATGGATAGCTGTTAATACTCACTCCACTTCATTGGAACCTGCCTGGAGAGTTGCTGATGTGTCATGATTGACATTTGTTTCTTCCAGGCACATTGAAATGGGTTTCTGTTTTCCTCTCTCTTTGCCGAGTATCTTCGCCATAATTCTTTATCACCTAGGTAACCCGAGTACCTCTAAATCCTCACATTCCAAAAGCCCTTCATGCAGTAACTATCAACACGCTGAACCCAAGCTAGTTTTCTCCATAGCTTGGCTTAGTTAATATTTACTCACAAAAACTGAACTCACAAGAAATGTCTCTTTTAAAATGTGCTGTATTCGGGGCACGTGGGGGTCTCAGTCGGTTAAGCCTCTGCCTTCGGCTCAGGTCATGATCTCGCGGTTTGTGAGTTTGAGCCCCACATCTGGGCTCTGCCCAGAGCTGGCTTCGGATCCTCTGTCCCCCCCCCCCCCCTGCCCCCCCCCCACTTGTGTGCTCCCTCTCTCTCTCAAAAATAAATCAAAACTTAAAAAAAATGTGTTGTATTCATAGCAAATCCATTAGCATGCATTTTTTTTTTTTATTGCCAAAATGTTTTGAATAATCATCTGTCAATCACATTTTCCTTTTGTGGGAACAGAAAGGTCAGCAAGTTGGCAAAAAAAAAAAAAAATGACAGCTCTGGCGAGGCTTTTGGTAGGTGGGATAAAAAGTCACTGCTCATGTACACAGCTGCGTGTAATGAATGCAACGTGTTTGAGGCCTATTCTTGGATCAGTTCCCCTCCATTTTAAACTCAACTTCTCTTGGCAAGATTTCTGGGGCCATACTGCGTATGTGTCTGAATTCCTTCAGCCAAAACCCCTTAATATGAAAATTCAGCAGTATTGCATTTTGTGTAGATGTCATGACTCAAAACCCAGTCTGTTTTATGTACCATATGAATCAGGACTGACCTCTGTATTACTATGGACTTATTTTTAGCACAAAGTGATATTTATCTATGTCATTTTCTATGGCTTATAGATAAAAACGGGCACATATTTTATCCTGTAGACTTACAGTTTATGAGGAATATGTACAGGAGGAAAAGCATTTTTAAGTGAACTAACAGAAAATACATAAAACCCAAACCACAGCTTGACTTTTACCTTAATGAGCAGCGATTCTGTTGCAGAAAAAAGAGCCAAGAAGTTCTCTTCTGGGGAATCCAGCTTCCTCTCTCTCCCAAAAGAGAACTTCCTCTTAAAATACGACTACCGGGGTGCCTGGGTGGCT